>NC_140232.1:4113881-4163881 GCF_951802725.1 Rutilus rutilus
GCAGTGTTTATACGAAGAGTTCAGATGCAAAAGCCTCTGAGTGCCATCTGAAATGTTCTTCTAGAATGATCATTTTTATAAAGCCTAGGTAATTTGCATTGCCATTTAAGTGAAATTATTGAACTTAAATATACGAGCTTGATAAAAATGATCATTTTAGAAGAAAATTTCAGATGGCACTTAATTACAATACATAAATAATGTTAAGAGCTCAGATGCAAAATCCTCTGAGTGCCATCTGAAATGTTCTTCTAGAATGATCATTTTTATAAAGCTTGTATATTTAAGTTCAATAATTTCACTTAAATGGCTATGCAAATGACCTATGTTAATTATTTCACTGTAAATTTACAATAAATTACAGGTTACCAGTTGCATGACTTTCACAGTAAGTTACCGTATCATTTTTAATCACAGTAAATAATTGTGAAATGACAGCTGTTTAATAATTATGCCATCATATTACTGTGATTTAGCAGTAAGCTGCTGTATTACTGTATTTTACTGTGAAATTACAGTTAGGAACTCTTACATTATTTATCTGTGCACACCATTATTTTTGATAATTCATGTAAATGTTCCTGGTAATGTTGAATCAGAATAACTTTAGTAATGGGTCGGTCATGAACGATTTGTTCATTTTAAACGAATCTTTAATATGACTTTAATATGACGGTTTTTAACAGTTACATGCTGTGATTTTGGCCTTAAATTATAGCTTTTTTATTTCTTTCAATTTATAATTTTTAGAATTTCTGTCATGATGGTTCTTTTCCATATGAATGTGGTACTAAAGACTTGGTAATGCTTTAAACTTTATCTATGATGGGGAAAATCACTTTGATAAAGATACCTATAGCCTAATAACAACATACAGTTACGTGACGTAAAACCGAATGACTCGAACCCGAGAGATGAACTAATCAATTCTGCATCCGGTACTACAGACTGCTAGACTTTATTTTTTATTAAACATTACAAAGCATCAATGCAATATAGATAAACATGACAAAAAGACAAAAAAAAAAAGACAAAAAGATACACAGACACAAATAAGTTGCCAGGATAACAAAAAAACAAGAATAATGCAATACATTTATACCTTAAGAGGACAAAAAGCATGAATATAGAGATACAGTTTTCAATGCTTTGGGATTAGCAGAGCTTTGGATAGTTTCCATGTATCTGTCATGGAGGCACGTAGCCAACACGAAAGCTGCCGGTGGCGTAACTGTGGCGTTGACGTCAACAGTGCTGGAGGAACTCAGGGCTTCTCTGGGAAACTACCTGAGGAGAATAACGCACGTATCCAGTCCGAGGAGTGGAATGGCGAGCAAGCGAAGACACCTGAGCAGATCCTAGTTACCGGCTACTTGAAGCGAGGACACAAAAGGACACCAAGAGGAGGCCACACTCCGAGTGTGCCCGAACCCCAAGGGGACATGGTCGACCTTGCTGCTGGTATGCCAAAGCAATGGCGTCCACTAGTCAAGTCAAGTCATCTTCATTTATATAGCGCTTTTAACAATGTAGATTGTTCCAAAGCAGCTTTACATTGATAATAGGAAATTTAAAGTAAAGTGTTTTGGCTTTACAGCAGCTCTAGAATAAAGTTATTGTCCAGCTAGAGTTAGTTTGATTGATTCACTTCCGTCGCAACGATCATTAGTTATTAACTTAGCTAACACGACACCGTTCTAACAGAAAACTCTTAAGTTCTTTCTGCGCAAACTTCAAAAACGCGAACCAGTGAGAACGCTGATGGCGTGCACATGCGTATTACGAGTTCAGTCTAAAGGTATGTGCGTTTGAATATATGTGCGCAGGCGTGTAGTCCTTCCCTACAAATCAACCCTTAACATACTACTTGTCTGGCCTTAAAATTAATAATACAGAATTTTTATCGCTTCCACGTAGCCACGCGAACCGGAATTATCCCGACAACGCATTATCTGTAGAGAGGTAAAGGAGGCCTTCACAGGGAAGAGCCAGGTTGACATTTCAGGACTGTCAGATCTGGATACGGCCTGGATCCGGCGGTAAACCTCGGGATAAACAGAGAGACTAATATTAGCGTAGACGCCATTCTTCTTATGATGTAACGAGTACATCAGGATTTATGGGAAGTGTTCCCGGTTCCGGCTGACCTGATCTATGCAGCCTAACATTGAATTATAGAAGTCTATAATGTGTTATGTGTATGCTAGGTCAAAGAGATGTGTCTTTAGTCTAGCTTTGAACTGACAGAGTGTGTCTGCTTCCCGGACAATGTTAGGAAGACTGTTCCAGAGTTTTGGTGCTAAATAGAAAAAAGATCTACACTATCCAGTGAGACAACCTTTGCTTGGAGAGAGCCTTTCCCTTCAGCTTCCCACTATAACAGACAAAGAGCTGAGGTCCTGAAACACTGCGTTCTGTCTATGTAAGCACGGAGGGAGCGTACTGGACAGAGCAGCGGCCAGCAGCCACATCACCCTGAAGCCTAAGACTGGTTGCCCACTGAAGCTAAGCAGGGTTGAGCCTGGTTAGTACCTGGATGGGAGACTCCTGGGAAATCCAGGTTGCTGCTGGAAGAGGTGTTAGTGAGGCCAGTAGGGGGCGCTCACCCTGTGGTCTGTGTGGGTCCTAACGCCCCAGTGTAGTGACGGGTACACTATACTGTCAAAGAGCACCGTCCTTCGGATGAGACGTAAAACCGAGGTCCTGACTCTCTGTGGTCATTACTTCTCGTAAAGAGTAGGGGTGTAACCCCGGTGTCCTGGCCACATTCCACCCATTGGGCCTTACCAATCATGGCCTCCTAATAATCCCCATCCACTGAATTGGCTCTATCACTCTCTCTCCTCTCTCCACCTATAGCTGGTGTGTGTTGAGCGCACTGGCGCTGTTGTACTGTGGCTGCCGTCACATCATCCAAGTGGATGCTCACACTGGTGGTGGATGAGGAGAGACCCCCTGATATGATTGTAAAGCGCTTTGGGTGTACAGTAGTACATATGAAAGCGCTATATAAATGCCTCATTCTATTCTTCTAAGAGCAGTGCCAAGGCTGGTCTTGAAAGGGAGTGGTGGGAACCTTGGGCACGTATCCAGGCCGGGATCTCAGGATCACATGAGAATTAGCCGGCCCGAATTATAGGCACGCTTTGTCATCCGAAAATGCCTGCAGGTCCCCTACCCTCTTGATGGAGGCCAAAGCAACCAGGAGCGCTGTCTTCATAGACAGGAACTTAAGCTCAACTGATTGCAAAGGCTCAAAGGGAGCTCTCTGCAGGGCAGATAAAACCAATCAGAAACCAAACAACCATTAGCATATCTGAATTTCAGCTCTTCCTCAGCACTTGATACACAGTGATACGAACAGTAACGATGGTGTCGGTTTTACCGTATCAGTTCCAACACAAAACCAAATAATTCCATTTGGTCTTTGAAACTCTTATTAAACACTACATGAAAAACTTATATTACACACTACATGAAAGGTAATATTTAAAAAAAGCAACATGGGGTCACTTTAAGAAACACCTGAGGATGGTGAGGAAGACAGTGATGATGTCAGTGACACTGGTGTCAACAATTACACTACGAGATGACAGTGAGGATGATCTAATGATCAGTCATATTACATTTCAGCTCAGTAATTATTCACAGCCTCAGTTGGTCTTAAGTGTCTGTTTATGGAAGAACCACCTCCTTACTTCCCTGCTTATCCTGATTGCTATCACACCAGCAGGAATTTACCCAGAGGATCGGAGAAAGTCCCTCTACACACACACACACACATTGTGGAAACAGAAGATTGATTAAACACGTCACCCCGAGGTAAAGAACACACTACCACAAATGCCCTCTTAAAACGGATAGTTCACCTAAAAGTGATAATTCTGCAATCCTTTATTCACCCTCATGTTATTTCAAACACACGATTTGCACAGTTCACACTGATTTGATGACAGATATTTTCATAATGGAGTGAACTATTCCAGACACATACTAATTCTTCATCCAAACACAGTGTTCACCTTGTCCTAATGCTCTTCGCATGTCGGTCAAAAATGACAGAAATAAAAAAATATATTTCAATGAAATTAATGTAATATATATTTTAGTTTGAAAATGTTTTTTATTAATTATTTTGTATTTTTGCGGGATTTTATGGTACAAAATTATTTTTACGCTTTATTTATAATCCATTAATTCACTTTTTGAGCATAGACCTGAAAATTAAATTTCCAACTTAAACTGTCGTAAATCTTGAATGCTTTAGAGCACAGACTTAAGTTTTCAAAGACGACACATGGCAGATTATTGCTGAAGTGACAAAAGTTTTAAAACCTGAACTTTAAAAAAGTTACAGAATTGTACGTTTATTGTTATGAAAATTGTGCAAAAATACTATATAAAATTTGTATACGTTTTCAAAAATATATAGGCTATTTCATATAAAAATTGTGAGAAAATCAAAGCCATAAATCTGAACAAGTTGTGTCCAAAATTGGAGCCTGATATCTCAAAAAATTTGATTTCAGTAAGATTTTGTTTGGCCGCAGTACCAAAAGTTTTCACTAGATGAAATTCGCTTGAAATTTCTAATGCGCTTGTTTTTGACCGCGAGGAGCACAAGTCAGGACCATTTGACCTGTTCGAATCATGTCCATGATTTTATTTTATTTTTTTCACATAGCAAGTGCCAAAACCTTTACCAAGTTTCATATCATTCCAATGAAAAAAAAAATAATATTAAATTGTAAACATTTTCGAAGAGCACCAGAGGGTTATGTTTAATAACCTGTAAAAAGTGTGACAGCTTGCCCCAGTTCTCTCTTCATGTTTTAAAAGATTTCTAAAGGCTGAATGATTTGAAAAGAATTAAAAGTGAGGGGAAAAAAGAGAGACAGAGAGAGAGAGAGAGAGAGAGAGAGAGAGAGAGAGAGATAACCAGTCCCCCTCAGTATCTGCTCAGTCATCAGTTTGTCTGCTGCATAGTGTCTATAGTCTGGCTCCAAAAGTCTTATCAGTATTCCTCTGTGACTTATACAATAACCACACACACACACACACACACACACACACAGATTTTGTCTGTTGGCCCGAATGCATTCGACAGGTTTGTTAAATGTGTTGTGTATCTGATTAATGTAGAACTGCAAAGCAATGTACATCAAATGTTAGACCTGAAAAATACTTAATATGCAATGCCTATAGAAGTGCTTGACTAGCTGCAAACTGTACATACTTTGTGCTTGTGTGTGTGTGTGTGTGTGTGTGTGTGTGTGTGTGTGTGTGTGTGTGTGTGTGTGTGTGTGTGTGTGTGCGCGCGTTACTGTGGCTGTAACAAACCTCAGGGAGGTTTAATATCTGTACCAAATTAGATGTGTAATTATTCAGGTAATTAGTTCAATGGACTTTAACAGCTTTAAAGGTTACTCCACCATGACAGTATTCACAGAGAAGATAAAGGTGGTTTATAATAACTGGGGAAAACTACATTAGCATTCCCAGTCATCAATGGCAATTGCTTAGCTAGCTCTTGAACCCTATGCATTTTGAAATCTGCTGCATTTACTCGTGGAAAAATAAGTTTATAATCCAATCACCTGAGCCAAAAATGGCATGTTACTCTGGAGCTGCAGGAAAATTACATAATGATAATTGGCTGATACCATAACAGGAACGCATGAGAAAATGTAAATATATTTTGTGCATTTAAGAAACCTTTTTTTAATTTTAATGCTTTAAAAAGTTTTGCGTTTGCCCCAGATGAAAAGTTGCATTGCCCCGCAAAAGCTTTGCGTTTCCCCCGAGAAACTTTCATTTGCAAAGATCTCAAAAGTTTTGTTCCCCTGAGAAACATTACGTTCACACGAGAAGCTTTACATTCCCTCAAAAAGAAGTAAAATGTTTTGCATTCGCCTTTTGCACCAAAGAAACTTTGCATTCCCTCGCAAAGAATTGTTCACTCTCAAAACCTTTGTATTCACTCGCAAAACCTTTGTGTTCACTCGTAAAACCTTTGTGTTCACTCGCAAAACCTTTGTGTTCACTCGTAAAACCTTTGTGTTCACTCGCAAAACCTTTGTGTTCACTCGTAAAACCTTCGCGTTCACTTGATAACCTTCGGGTTCACTTGCAAAACCTTTGTGTTAACTCGCAAAAACTTTGTGTTCACTCTCAAAACCTTCGTGTTCACTCTCAAAACCTTCAGGTTCACTCGCAAAACCTTCCCATTCACTCCAAAACCTTCGTGTTCACTCTCAAAACCTTTGTGTTCACTCTCAAAACCTTTGTGTTCACTCTCAAAACCTTTGTGTTCACTCGCAAAACCTTCATGTTCACTCTCAAAACCTTCGTGTTCACTCGCAAAATCTTCCCATTCACTCTCAAAACCTTCGTGTTCACTCTCAAAACCTTCGGGTTCACTTGCAAAACCTTCATGTTCACTCTCAAAACTTTCATGTTCACTCTCAAAACCTTCGTGTTCACTCTCAAAACTTTCGTGTTCACTCTCAAAACCTTCGTGTTCACTCTCAAAACTTTTGTGTTCACTCACAAAACCTTCATGTTCACTCTCAAAACCTTTGTGTTCACTCTCAAAACCTTCATGTTCACTCTCAAAACTTTCGTGTTCACTCTCAAAACCTTCATGTTCACTCTCAAAACTTTCGTGTTCACTCTCAGAACCTTCGTGTTCACTCTCAAAACTTTTGTGTTCACTCGCAAAACCTTCATGTTCACTCTCAAAACCTTTGTGTTCACTCTCAAAACCTTCGTGTTCACTCTCAAAACCTCCGTGTTCACTCTCAAAACCTTTGTGTTTACTCTCAAAACCTTCGGGTTCACTCACAAAACCTTCGGGTTCACTCGCAAAACCTTCATGTTCACTCTCAAAACTTTCGTGTTCACTCTCAAAACCTTTGTGTTCACTCGCAAAACCTTTGTGTTCACTCGCAAAACCTTCATGTTCACTCTCAAAACCTTTGTGTTCACTCGCAAAACCTTCATGTTCACTCTCAAAACCTTTGTGTTCACTCGCAAAACCTTCATGTTCACTCTCAAAACCTTTGTGTTCACTCTCAAAACCTTTGTGTTCACTCTCAAAACCTTTGTGTTCACTCGCAAAACCTTCATGTTCACTCTCAAAACCTTCGTGTTCACTCGCAAAATCTTCCCATTCACTCTCAAAACCTTCGTGTTCACTCTCAAAACCTTCGGGTTCACTCGCAAAACCTTCATGTTCACTCTCAAAACTTTCATGTTCACTCTCAAAACTTTCGTGTTCACTCTCAAAACTTTCGTGTTCACTCTCAAAACCTTCGTGTTCACTCTCAAAACTTTTGTGTTCACTCACAAAACCTTCATGTTCACTCTCAAAACCTTTGTGTTCACTCTCAAAACCTTCATGTTCACTCTCAAAACTTTCGTGTTCACTCTCAAAACCTTCATGTTCACTCTCAAAACTTTCGTGTTCACTCTCAGAACCTTCGTGTTCACTCTCAAAACTTTTGTGTTCACTCGCAAAACCTTCATGTTCACTCTCAAAACCTTTGTGTTCACTCTCAAAACCTTCGTGTTCACTCTCAAAACCTCCGTGTTCACTCTCAAAACCTTTGTGTTTACTCTCAAAACCTTCGGGTTCACTCACAAAACCTTCGGGTTCACTCGCAAAACCTTCATGTTCACTCTCAAAACTTTCGTGTTCACTCTCAAAACCTTTGTGTTCACTCTCAAAACCTTTGTGTTCACTCGCAAAACCTTCATGTTCACTCTCAAAACCTTTGTGTTCACTCTCAAAACCTTCAGGTTCACTCGCAAAACCTTCATGTTCACTCTCAAAACCTTTGTGTTCACTTGCAAAACCTTCATGTTCACTCTCAAAACCTTTGTGTTCACTCTCAAAACCTTAATGTTCACTCTCAAAACCTTCGGGTTCACTCGCAAAACCTTCATGTTCACTCTCAAAACCTTCGGGTTCACTCGCAAAACCTTTGTGTTCACTCTCAAAACCTTTGTGTTCACTCTCTAAACCTTTGTGTTCACTTGCAAAACCTTCATGTTCACTCTCAAAACCTTTGTGTTCACTCTCAAAACCTTTGTGTTCACTTGCAAAACCTTCATGTTCACTCTCAAAACCTTCGTGTTCACTCTCAAAACCTTCATGTTCACTCTCAAAACCTTCGTGTTCACTCTCAAAACCTTCATGTTCACTCTCAAAACCTTCGTGTTCACTCTCAAAACCTTTGCATTCCCCAACAAAACCCAACATTTTTGTGAGCGAACACGAAGTTTCCTGAAAGATTGCAAACATTTTGCGAGTAAACGAAAAGTTCCATGGAAAATGCGAAACATTTGCGAGAGAATGCAAAAGTATTGAAATATGATTTTTCCTCATCTCCCATGTCCCTTTAGGGGCTTTGTAACATTCACACATTTACACTGTGTGTTTCAGGTCTACAACAGCACTTTCTGAAATAACTGATACAGGCCACACAAACACATTCACAAGCATAATCGCTGAGGTAAGATGCACTACTGAAAGTTGAAAACCAAAAAGATCACACACAGAGATACTGAAGTGACTGTTTATCAAGATACTCACAGATGTACACACACTCACTGAAGCAACAAACAAACCACGGTTTGACTGTTTAGAAAAGATGAAAGAGCAAGCGAGGTCAATGCTTTTTTGATGGAGATTCTCCTGACCTTGCTAGATCTGTTCTTGTTTCCTTTATAACACACACACACACACACACACACACACACACACACACACACACACTTACTGCCCCTATTGTCTGTGTGAGCAGGTGTGTGAACGATGATAACGAGAGAGATGAGCTGTGGTTCAGAGAGGTGGGGCTCCCTCAGAGGAGCTGTACTGGCATTTACATATATTACACACACACACACACACAAACTTACTCACTCTCACACACACACACACACACACACACACACACACACACACACACACACACACACACACACACACACACACACACACACACACACACACACACACACACACACACACACACACACCTCACCCCAGCCCTGCCATTTCCAGGTTATAGAGAACATTATTCTGCAGTATCTCTGGTTTATCTAATCTGAGTCTGTCCTCTTTCTCACAGGCTCTCGGCTCTCGGGCCACGGGACCCTTCGCTCTTGGCCTTTTACTCCTGTCTGTTTCAGATACACCCCCGTCAGTGTCACACGCACCTGTTAACGCCTCAGCAAGAGTGTGAGCGGGTGAGTGTGTGTGTGTGTGCGTGTGTGTGTGTGTGTGTGTGTGTGTGTGTATGACAGAGAGTTCGGAGGCCCCAGGAAGGGCTCGCTCCTCTTTTCAACTTTTTGTAAAAGATATCGCTCTCTAAAATGCCAAACCAACTGACATTTAACTACGAGAAGCGTCGACAGCAAAACACCTGACAAAACGTGTGTGTGAAAGTGGGCACTACAAAACTACTGAAGCTTTTAAAGGGTTAGTTCACCCAGAAATGTCATCATTTACTCACCCTCATGTCATTCAAAACCTCCTTCTTTCTATCTTTCTTTCTTCTGTGAAACAAAAGGAGATATTTTGAAGAATGTTCACACTCCTTTTTTCCATATAATAAAAGCAAGACTCTAAATCACTAAGCACTAAATTGCAAGTAAAAAAAATCGTTAAAAAAATCGAAAGAAAATCGTTATTCACTGAAAATCAAATTTCTGCATACTCATTGCATTCTCCATCAATAGCCGCTTTTCCATTACCCTTCAAACTGCACAAATTGAAATTGTGAATTTAAAATACTCCCAATAGAAACATGTCAATTTCGCAAAAACTCCCATTTATCGCAAAAAAAGTTGAGGTGGTTTTTCAGGCTATTCAAAAAAGGAATTTTTTGCAAAACTGCAATGGAAACAGTTTTTGCGCATTTACAGGTCACCTGATGTATGTAAAAGTTTATCATTCTTTAAAGGTGACGCTGTATGTTTATTCAGAAGACGAGACCGAGTTCTTTATTACAGTTTTTTTCCAATTGCTAACACACTAAAATGACATGCACAGCACAATTATTTAAACTGACACACAAGAGCGCAAAACCTCTTCTCAAGTGTCTAAACACATTTTCTGCTTTACACACATTTTGCAATTCAAAATGGCACTTTTTAAACGCACTGAACACGGTTCTCTGCATAAGACACAACAATCTGACATAAAGTCACATGTTTGCCATTTCAAAACACTGCCATTCAAAATGACACTCCATGAGCTGATTGGCCGATACATGTGTCACCTGACCAAACACCTCAGTGGTTAATTGTTAACACTTCAATCTTTTTCAGTTTACTGTTTTTTTGTGAGCATATTTTTGTTCAGTCCAATATAAATATATCTGCTGTGCATATGTTGCACTGACTTGTTTGGTGAAAAATAAAAAATAAAATGTTTCAACAGCATGTGTGTGTATCTGCAAATATTCCTGTGCATGTGACCAATCTGAAGAATTTTCTACAATTTGAACTATTTTAGTATTATGGCAGAGCATAAAGATGAGAGTGCTTTTCATTATGCCCAACAATGTGTAGTTGGTTAGACAAAAATCTGGTAATATGAATGAAGTGTGTGCCATTTCGTGCAAAAGTTTGATTTTGATAATGCTATTTTGGTTGCAGTGTTTCATTTTGCAGGTATTCAGCAGTTTGGGTGTGTGGTTTTGTGAATTGTGTTATTTGTAGTATTGTAGTATTTTGATAAAACCAGCTTAGTTTGCAAAATTGTGTGTTAGCAATTGGAAAAAACTGTAAACTCATACAAGACAAAAGTATTACAGGAATACTGGATTCTAAACAACAAGGAAATGCCACAATTTCCCAAGATCTTGAAGCAGAAGGAGGGAGAAACACTCATATGAGCCGCTCTCAGTATAAGGGTCTTTCCTTGACATTAATGCTTGTATAACACACATACGTCTCCTTCCATTAATAATAATGGCTAGTGTGGCGGCTGAGATATACGTAAACCTACTAACATCTGTTACCATGATTTTTTATGAATGACTTATCGCTGGAGGAAAAAATTAAATTTTAGTCGCATAATGTAAACGCCGTCATTTCGCAATAGTTTTATATCGACATTTAGAAAATATCGCAAATGATATGCGCAAATCTGTAATGGAAACGCGGCTAATGATGTCATGCATCTTCACATATTGTATTTTAATGAGATTTGACAGATTTGCAATTCACGTGTCTTCAGAAGACGTGCATTATAGTGAAAAATTCATATTTCCTACTTATATTATATATTATGGTGCTTTTTGTCTCCATTCGCTTTGGTTGTTTGGAAAAGAGCAGCGTGAACATCCTGCATAATATCTCCTTTTGTGTTTCATGGATGAAAGTATATCCTAGTACAGTATGATATTATGCATGAACTTCACCTTTAATAATCACAGAACTCAGACAAAGAGTGAGAGAAAGACACTAAAATAAAGTCTTCTAATTGTGATCTGAATCCTGGTGATATTCAGCGTCTTGAAACTGTAATTGTGTGCTCGGTTACTGATGTCAGTCTGCGTGTGTTTGTGTGAAGGTGTTTCTATCTGCATCTGTTCCTCTTCACAGGGTGCTAATGAACAGCCAAACCCACCTGGGCTGGGGGGATATAGATAGATGGATAAAGAGAACGAGAGCGCATACAAGAGGACAGAAACTGGAGTCCTTTACAATTATAGTATGCGCTTTCACATGCCTCAGTTAGATGATGACCTCGCTAATGTCTGACCCATCTTTCATTAATCAAGACAAAGAACTGGAATCTGATTGGATGAACCGTGTTTGAAGCAAATAAAAATAAAATAATATAGAAATAATATACCTTACTATTTTATTTTAAATCATTTAATTTAGTTATAATAATATAATATTAGAAATATAAAAATATGATATTTATTGAACATATTTGTCTTTTATCAGTGGGGTCTTGCTAGTATCTTTTTATAAAAGCAATTCAGTGGCAATGCAATACAGAAATGTTTACCACAGTTAAAGGGTAAAATCACTGTAAAGCATGACTTACTGCTTTAATATACTATATGTGGGAAGTTTGGTGGATTATTTTGTCCCCAATACTGCATATTTTACATGTTAATCAACTTTCATGCCACATGGCTTTTCATGCATAGATGTACCACAATTAACACACATTTATAACGAGAATAATTTATTTCAAAAAGCACTTGACAGTTAAATTCCCATGTCCCCAATTATGTTTTCTCAACTTTACTCTGAAGAAAAGGCTACATACTAATATTTCTAAATTAGCAATTTCGACTATTAGGATTTACTTATTCTGTTTGACAAAGTAAAAAAAAAAATTAAAATGTGTAAAACCATTAAATTAGTTTATGTCCCTCAAACTCCAGTCCACCCTGTTACTTTGGTGCTACTTAAAATGTAAAAAGCTTAAGCGTATAAATACCCTAAATCATATGACTTGTTAGAAGTGACATTTCCTTGGAGGGAAAGAACAAAGTAAGAATCATGTCATAATCTGTTCTCTTTTTTCCTAATTTTTAGCACACTTTTCTAACAGAGTAAAACATGATATGTCCTTTTTTTAAAATAGATTTTATGTCAAATTCATCCTAAATGTAAATATTCTGCTAGCATGTTGTTCTTTCCTAGCTTCATTATCTCAAATTCCCCCTTTGGTGAAAATCAAGCTTTTAATGTTGTTTATATGTCTATGTGGTGTTTTTATTATGCTTTAAGACAAACCATGTGTAAATTCATAAGTCAACTACCCTGACGTCGTCATACTCAGATTCTAGTCAGAATGTGAGTCTGATCTCCATTGGGCTGTGATTATGGGGCGTGTTTCAACCGAACCAGGAAAGAAAATGCCTCTGCACTCAATTGGATAGACCTACAACCAATCAGAGCAACGGAGTAAGTGACGAATGTTCTTCATTCATCTTTCCGATCGACAAATGCCTTGATCGCGGTTCTCTGTTCTTCTTTTAAAATGAATGCGCTGTCGATATCTTCTATAACAGACGCGATGGCGGAATCTACACATCTCAATTCTCCAGCGGCAGCCATCTTTGTTGAAAACGAATTCAACCCAAGCGCTCTTTGGTGACGTGGATGATTACGTTACTGTTGATCATCTGTCCATCATCATATAAAGCCCGCCCTGACAATTTGATTGGTCCGAACAGCTCTGGTTCGAGCATAGTTGCTCCACAACGGATCAAGTCCTGACCGAACTTCCCGACCTCAAATGTTGTGGGCTTCCCGACCTCAAATGTTCGGCTGGCATCCAGGCTACAAGTCGACACCATTGCTGAGTATTTTCTCCTTAAAACTGCAGTGAACCAAAGACAGTCTCAAAAACACGCTTTGAAATCGCTGGTGTTTCTGACGTCACAAACTATCTTGTAACCAATCAGATCAACGTGTGATCGTCAACGAGTGGATCTCTGAGCTGAGTGAGTGAGTGGAGGCGGGGCTCATTTGCATATTCATAGAACCTTGTATACTAAATGAGGCAAGGGTGTCGAGTTACATTCAAGATATTTAAGGGCATTTTCACGATTTCATTTACACGATCACCAGTGAGAGTGCCTGGGATTACCATCAGAGGACACTCCACCACAGCTGGGACTCATCTCTTCACCACACCAGCTCCAGCCCCAGAGCTCCGCCCAGTGCCTGCTGAGTTCACTTGAACCCATGAGCTTGTACCTGTGTCTGGGATTACCATCAGAGGGCACTCTACCACGGACAATACCACACATCCACAGACTCCACACCACAGATTCCCCATAATCCTTAGTTCAGACTATCATCCATTATCACATTCACCTGTGTCTCATTACCTTGTTTAACTCACCCTATAATAGCCTGCGAAGTATTGTTTAGTGTTTGTACTGCAATTCTGAGCGTTCTGTCTGTTACTCCCGTGTTCGTGGTTTTGATTTCTGCCTGTTCTTGGATTTTCCTTTTTGCCTGTGAGCCCTGTGCCCCTTTTTTCCTGTGCCCGTTTTCCTGTTTTCCTGTACCCGTGACCCTGTGCTCCTGTACCCCTGTGCTCGTTTTCCTGTACCCCTACGCCCCGTGCACCTGTTTTCCTGTGCCCCTGTACCGCTGTGTCCCTGTACCCCTGTGCTCGTTTTCCTGTACCCGTTTTCCTGTGCCCCTGTGTCCCTGTACCCCTGTGCTCCTGTACCCCTGTGCTCGTTTTCCTGTACCCGTTTTCCTGTGCCCCTGTACCCCTGTGACCCTGTGCCCTTGTACCCCTGTGTCCCTGTGCCCGTGACCCTGTGACCCTGTTTTCCTGTACCCCTGTGCCCCTGTCCCCCTGTGCCCCTGTGCTCCTGTACCCCTGTGCTCGTTTTCCTGTACCCGTTTTCCTGTGCCCCTGTGCCCTTGTACCCCTGTGACCCTGTACCCCTGTGACCCTGTGTCCCTGTGCCCGTGACCCCGTGACCCTGTTTTCCTGTACCCCTGTGATCCTGTGCCCCTGTCCCCCTGTGACACCATGCTCCTGTGACCCTGTTATTGTTTGGACTGATTACCCTGTGTTTATAATTTCTAGCCTGTTTTCTGTATTACGTCTTTGGATTACCCTCTGTTCAATAAAACTGCATTTGGATCTTCAACGTTCGTGTCTCAGAGCAGTTCGTGACAGAAGACTTCGCCACCAATGGATCCAGCAGTGGAAATCATTCGTTTGCGGCAAGGGTAATCGGTCCCTCGAAAACCACATCCAGGACTTCTTAAACATTGCAAATTTCTCTGGCCTTCCTGACTATGTTCTCATTGACTTCTTTTGTTAGGGACTCAATGATCATTACCAGACTACAGACATCCCAAGTCTCCCGGAAGTTCCGGGAGTCTCCCGCATGTTGATCGCGGCTCCCTGATGCCCGCAAATTAGTTAAAATCTCCCGGAATCTAGATCCAGACACCAAGATCCAGTGCCCATGGAGCTTGGCCCACCACAGTCACCAGCATGCCCAGGTCTGCCTCTCCACTTCGTGTCTGCCAAGCCTGAGCATGTTCACAAGATGGCCGCCTCCACGCCTGTGTCTTCGAACAAGATGGCCGCCTGATATGTTTCATATACTATTATAACCGAAGCTATAGATTGTGAAATTAAACATTTCTCGTTCTTAGTGTTTTTTTTTTTTTTTTTGTTAGATTAGATAGTAGCATAGCATACAGCTATCCGTAATGATTAGAGATAAAGTTTTTTTCACCATCTACGCTATTTTTCGATAAAAAACTTAAATAACAAATATGATACAAGCATAATTCTGTTTAAGAATGAATTGTGACATGACATGCTTGTAATAAAAAAAAAAAAATATATATATATATTTCTTCGCTGGGACTATTTGTTTTTTTCCATACTATGGAAGTCAATGGGGTCCAACAACTGTTTGGTTACAGAAATTCTTCAAAATATCATCTTTTGTGTTCATCAGAAGAAAGAAATTAATTCAGGTTTGGAACAATGTAAATAATGACATATTTTTCATTTTTAAATCATTCCTTTAAGGTCCACCCTGTTATACACATTGCATAGTAAAAATGTCATGGAAATATTTAATAAAATCTGTAAAAAAATATATATTACTGGTTAACCAGTGAGCTTAACCAGTATATTTTTATGACTGACAGACAGACGTTTTCTCCCTCTGACAAGACTGAAAAATAATTTAATTGAAATTTGAACAAACTGTAGGAATGACCCATGTACATTAATGTTCAATTAATACCAGTAGGTCTTTATTAATTACTTGTCTTGTTTACTTCCCTCACAGGGGAGAATGTACAGGATGACGCTCTGTGTCAAACTCTCCTGACAGTCTAGAGACGAATCTGGATCAACAACATCCTAATCGTGACCCGATACTTGGGAGTGCTTTGAAGCAGCCAATCTTTGTTCACTGTAGTCGCTGTTAATGTTTTTTATTTAGCCAGGGTCCTCTGTTACATCGCCGTCTCTGGGGCTCATAGCAGCATCTGGTTCCCCGAGGGGAACGAGACGAGAACAGCGATTCTCCCGGGCCCTCGAACCGACACAACACTGACACTATCACTGTAAACCGTCCTAAATCAAGAGGGAAGTGGGAGAAAAAGATAAGCCATATCAAAAATACTGGGATTGAGAAGGTGATTGCTAGGTGAAGAGAGAGATATTTTAATTAATGCATTAGCTAACATGAAGTAACAATGAGCAATTTAACTTCACAGCACTGATTAATCTTTGTTAATGTTAGTTAATAAAAACACTCTTCATTGTTAGTGCATTAACTGATGTTAATGGATGCAACTTTTAATTTAAAAAATGTTTTTGTAAATGTTGAAGATTAACAAATGCAAAAGTATTTTTCAGTGTGCATTCATGTTTACCAGTGTTGTAACTCATGCTAACAAATAAAACCGATAAACACTTCACAATAAGGTTCATTTGTTAACATTAGTTAATGAATTAACTAACATGAACTAACCATGAGCAACACATTTGTTACAGTATTTATTCATCTTTGTTAATGTTAGTTAATAAAAATAAAGCTGTTCATTGTTTGTTCATGTTATAGTTCACAGTGCATTAACTAATGTTTTACTAATGTTGTATTAGTAAATGTTGAAATTAACATTAACGAAGATTAATAAATGCTGTCTAAGTGCAGTTCATTATTAGCTCATGCAACATACTGAACTAATGAACCTTATTGTAAAGTGTTACCATAAAACCTTATTTCTACTGAAATTTTCATTGCAATTTTCATTAAAATGTGCAGTTTTTAATGTTCTTCAGCTTTATATTTGGACCTCCTGAATGTTGAATAGGCTAATTGTTTACATCTGTGTGCAAATATATGTATTTTACCCTAAAACACTAAAAGACATACCACCTAAGCTCTATACTGAGTTGATATCACATCAGTTTATGAATTTAAATTCATAATTGAGGATGTGTGCACATAAAAGGTACATAAAAAGTTGTTCCATGGCAGTCTGGGTACACAATATTCTCTCACACTCTTTGTAAGCGACTCCTCTGCCAGGCACCATGAAATGTAAGTAGCTGTTAATTTAATATGCAAATCACTTTGTTGTCAGTCTGAATGCATTTTCTAATTAAAAATGTGCCATCAATGTGAGTAAAAAGGATTGGGGGCTGGGGGCACGCAGAAGAAGAGAGGACGTGATCAAGGTCTGGTGTAATGAGATATTACAGGCAAATCAGGCCTTAAAGCGAGAGTTCAGTTCAACATGGTGATCGGACTCTGTTAACAGGGATGGAAACTGGTGAGCAGGGCATCATGGGTAATATAGGTAATATAAAGGGCTTATATTTCGTCTGATGTTGTGCCTGTGGAAGTCAGCGCCGGTCTCGGGCTCGAACTCGAGGAAACAGATATAAAAGCAGATAGTGTAGATGAGTAAAGGCATTGGAGATTTGTGTGTCATGGATTTAAGGTTTAAGCCCCGTTCAGCGAAACGTATAATAGCCGCGTTTCCATTACCCTTCAAATTGTGCAAATTGAAATTGCGAGTTGAAAATACGACCAATGGAAACACGTCAATTTTGCAAAACCTACCATATATCGTAAAAAAGTTTTTACGCTCACATGAGGTGGTTTTTCAGGCTATTCGAAAAAGGAATATTTCGCAAAACTGCAATGGAAACAGGTCACCGGCGTACGTAACAGACGTCGTTCTTTAAAGATGGCGTGGTATGTTTGGACAGAAGACGAGACCAAGTTCTTTATTAAACTCATAAAAGACAAAAGGCTACAGGAATACTGGATTCTAAACAACAAGGAAATGCCTCAATTTCCCAAGATCTTCAAGCGGAGGAAGAAACACTCAAATGATATGAGCCGCTCACAGTATAAGGGTCTTTCCTTGCCATTAATGCTGTGATAACTACATGTCCTTCCATTAATAATAATGGCTAGTGCGGCGGCTGAGATATACGTAAACCTACCATCCGTTGCCATGATTGTTGGAACGACTTATCGCGAGAGGAAAAAATAACATTTAGTTGACATCTAGAAAATATCGCAAAAGATTTGCACAAATCTGTAATGGAAACGCGGCTAATGAGAGCTGGCGATTTCACGAGCGATGTCTAGTGACGCGACAAAGTTGAGATATGTTTAACTTTATGCAAATGAGCAGCTTTCGTGAGCAACAACCAATAGGAGTGAAGTCAGTGAAGCGCACATCCAGTAGTCGACTGTTGGTGGCAAGATGCATAAATTATTTAGTGGTCAGCAACTTTCCTAAAATTTTTATGTTTTTATATGTTTGTAGCCTGGTTACCAGCCGAACTTAGCCCCGCCCACAACATTTTTAGGTCGGGAAGAATTCTGACTCTGAATCTGAGTATGACGACGTCAGGTTCTCGTTGTGCTGACTCCGAGCCTGAATGGTATCGTGAACTCAGATAAACGGTGCTTGCGTAACCCATTGGTTCTACTCGCTCCGAACGTTTTCTGGCATATGGAGGCGGATGTGCTGATTCCACTTATATTTAGTCAGTTTTTCTCCAAAATGTTTGCTTTTAGCGGGAAAGAAAACTGATCCGGAATAACATCTGTGTAATTTCAGTCCAGCTTCGGTTCAGAGACAGACACACAGAGCGGATCATGTGATCGGGTCGCTCAGACCAGAAAACGTATCAGACCCACTGAATACGCTCTATGCACGAACGCTTTTGACGTATTTCCGGTAGAATCTCAGCCAGCGTCTTAACTTCCGTGTAGCGCGTTCTATAGCAAACTGTACCAGCGGCAAAACATTCATAAAATTAATTTTCTCAGAAACAGAGACAACGATTTTAGAAACCGATTCGCTAGTCGGATTTCCCATGATATGAGAGAATACTCACCCTCAAAGTTGTCGATGTAGCTCGAAATATATAATTTAAAGTCCTTTGCTTTCTTACTCTTAGGTGTGACTGTCTCACAATATTGTTAACATCATTCACGTTAACCGCTGGAAGTTCTTGTAAACAGCGAGTGTAATTTACCATTATCTCCACCGAATGCAAAAACGGCTTCCGACGCAGCACCGGATGTAACTGGGCGGGCTGAGACAAAACGCGAAAGCAATCGTGCATAGAGCCTATTCTGGACATAATGCTGTATTTTAAAGCGATATGGAGGAGTTTAGGAGGAAACTGCGGCTCTGGCCAAGCTGTGATATAAACTAAACGCTATTGGCTATTTCTTAAAAAGGGGAGGAGTTGTTCGATATGCCCCGCCCTGTCTTCCTGTTTCAGTGGAAATTACATCAACACACTGAATAATGCTGCGCGTTTCAAGGCTCTTCAGTGGGCCTTAAAGGCGCTGGTCATTTTAGTGAAACATTTTGCATGCAAAAAAAGTCCTTTGTTTATTGTGTAGCAATGTACTGTATGAAGAACAACTCAAACTGAGTCACTTTCAAAATGCAGTTTTCTGTAGGTCAATTTAACATGAGAACTTTTTCGCCCTCGTGAGAAACTCCTGATTTCATGGATTGACAATTTTTTGCCAGGCAAGATTAAACCTGCCTACACCTAAACACCAGAAAAGTGCATTAAGAAAGCAAACTGAGTCATTTTATTTCATGTTGACAAATGTCCCAAAACAACAACAACTAAAAAACACTGAGCAATAGTAAAGGTGCGTCTCATTTACCGTTGTTCCACCAGTTTTCACGGGCATAATCCAGACATTTCAAAAGTAATCCACACGATTGAGAATTGTGTGAGGAAAAATATTTTCCAAATGTGACCACACCATTTTTGGCACGTTTCCTTGCAGAATACTATGTTGACATCAAAACCATTACCATACTTTAACCATAGTGCATGATTTTAAAATATATTCATTTTGACATTACAAAACCAGCTTTAAATGTACAGCTTTTCTGATGTAGTAAACTTGCACTTTCGATGCTGAGCACTTGGATAGACACCAGCTAAACGACATGGTTGCTTAAGCAAATGCATTTTTATCTCATGTTTGCTTTTGTTAACACTATCGGTCAAGTTTAGTGTCGGATGTTCAGTTTTTCCAGATGTGCTAGAGAATGAACCTTTTAACAGCAATCATCTGGTATTTCATTTCCAAACTGCAACGATACGTACACCAACCAAACCAAGTGAAATGTTGCCAGATTCGCACTCATCAGTTTCAGATAAAACTGAACACACTTTTAGCGTCTTCCACTGGAAATTTCAATTTGAAAGTGTCGCAAAACGTGCAAGAAGCAACATAATAATTAGCAGAAATGTCACCATGGGCACATACAGGGTTTAAATGAGGGGAAATAGAAACAAATATGCTTGAGAAAAGAAACCTTAAATGGTTATGAGGAAAAGGAAAAATGCATATTTTGCATATAATGCCTTGTATAAACATCCTTAAAAATGTACCATAGTAACCATGCTTTCTGTCAAAATACCACAGTCACTACTGTAAAACCATAGTAAACGAATATGGGAAAAATATATATATTACTTCAATTAACTGTGGTCATTAATAGCAATTTGCGACAGTTTTACTGCAGTGAATCTAAAGGTGAAAACAACAATAGTGTTTTTTAAGTAAAATACACAATGCAAAAAGATTTCACAGCTTTCGCAAGCAGTGGTTATAGTTTATAGAGTTATAAATATGGATATTTTTCTTACAAAAACGCATCGCTTCCCTTCAAAAGGCCCTTTATTAACCCCCTGGAGTCGTATGGATTACTTTTATGATGGATGGATGCACTTTTTTAGCATTTAAAATTTAAGTTGTGACAGTTTTACTGCAGTAAATGGTATGTTGATGGAATCTAATGAGGTGAAAACAACAATAGGGGAGTTTTTAAAGTGAAACACACAATGCATAAATATTTCACAAATTTCGCATGCGATATTTAGGTGGAAACAAATATGAGGTAGACCTCCGCCCCACCCGCAAGCCATGCAACGGAGATAAAGATAGGAGAGGCGTGTGGGAGAGTGTTTGTGTTGGGGGGGGGGGGGGGGGGGTGGGGTGTCAACTCAAGCAGGCTTCCATGTAGCTAATTTATTTACAGATTTAATTAGACCGATTGAGCCCTCACAGTTCTGAGAGAGTGACTGAAAAGCAAGAGAGAGAGAGAGAGAGAGAGAGAAATGTTGCCAGCGCTACACTACTTTAATTACTCTCTCCTGCACCAGATCCCCTCTCACTGACGTCTGGGGAAAAGCTTAATTAAAATCCTCATTATTTTACTTTTAATTAGTTCCCCCCTCTTTTGTTTCCTTTCACCATATGGCCATGTTCCGTGGTCAAATTAACGTAATTGAGCTAATTAAGCCGATTGCCTTAATTATTCAGAGCGCTCTGATTGGACGAGGAGCTGGGTTTTTTTCTCTCCTTCTCTGACATCTTCTGCTCTGGGAAGTTCACAGTTGTCAAGTCTGTCTCTCTGTCGCAGAGGCCCCACTGATTCACTGCACAAGTGGCTCATTACTGGCTAACGCTGAGGAGACATGTTCTAGAAAGCGATCTGATGGAGACCTGAGGGACAACCGACCGCACCCTCCTGTGATATGACAGTCTAATGAGTTGATATTACATGTAGGATCACCAAGCACGAAGTGTTGTTTTGTCAAAACGTCGAGACTCGTCGAGATAGAGACTGTGAGGGTACGTTTACACGACAAGGAAATTAGAATGGAAGTTTTTCCATTGAGTTTTCCGCGCACAGGCGACAACATTGTCAAAACGATCCCCATTCACACGGATCCGCGAAAACGACTAAAAACGCTGTATTCTGCTGCCAGGCCAGTAGATGGCGATGAAACACTATAGACTGAACATGTAATACGCATGTGCTTGACGGATCTCTGTAGAAGATGACGCGGTTTTGTTGTTTACACAGAGACCGTTTTGACCTTTCAAACCCGTCTTCAAAAGTTCGCGTTTTCAGGCACTCAAAACGCTGTTCTCGTGTAAAAGAATGACTGAAACAACTATCGAATGCTCCATCGTAAAAGTAACATCCTCACTCGTCACGCGTCAGGTCAGAGGTCACTCGTCATGCGTCAGGTCAGAGGTCACTCGTCATGCGTCGGGTCAGAGGTCACTCGTCACGCGTCGGGTCAGAGGTCACTCGTCACGCGTCGGGTCAGAGGTCACTCGTCACGCGTCGGGTCAGAGGTCACTCTTCATGCGTCGGGTCTGAGGTCACTCGTCATGCGTCGGGTCAGAGGTCACTCGTCATGCGTCGGGTCAGAGGTCACTCGTCACGCGTCGGGTCAGAGGTCACTCGTCACGCGTCGGGTCAGAGGTCACTCGTCACGCATCGGGTCAGAGGTCACTCGTCCTGCGTGGGAACAGAGGTCACTCATCACGCGTCGGGTCAGAGGTCACTCTTCAGGCGTCGGGTCTGAGGTCACTCGTCACGCGTCGGGTTGGAGGTCATTCGTCACACGTCGGGTCAGAGGTCGCTCGTCATGTGTCGTGTTAGAGGTCGCTCGTCACGCGTCGGGTCAGAGGTCACTCGTCATGCTTCGGGTCAGAGGTCACTCGTCACGTCAGAGGTCACTCGTCATGCATCGGGTCAGAGGTCACTCTTCAGGCGTCGGGTCAGAGGTCACTCGTCACGCGTCGGGTCAGAGGTCACTCTTCCACCGGAACTAGACTCACATACGGCCCTAACCGTTACCATAAACCAGTGATTATAAATTGTTTGATATAAAGTCAGAATTTCGAGGTTATTTCTCGCAATTGCGACTTTATATCCTGCAATTCTGACTTTATAACACACAATTGCGACCTTATATGACGCAATTGTGAGATAAAAAGTTGCAGTTACCTTTTTAATTTTTCATTCTGTGGCGGAAACAAGCTTCCATAGCGGATATATGATGAAATCACAGCAGGCATTAGAAATGTGGAATAAGTGAATGCTTTGAAACGGAGGACAGCGGCCCTGTGCGAGATACGGACCGTGTGAGAAGAAAAACAAAGCGTTCCTAAATGTTCTTTGTCGGTAGCTGGTAAAAATATCCATACTCTTCTCTCTCCCACTTTTTCACAGCGTGAGGCATGGAAACTCTGCCAATTAGACTCATTTGCATGTGTTAATATGATTAATTAGTGAGTATAAACACTTTTTCCATGAGAGAAGCAGCATAGCAATTCATACACCTGCAAACTTTTTCCTGATAGATGATAATGCCTGTTGACTAAGAGGCTTTTTTTCTCAGACCCTCTAATTGGCATGTGAATATGCGTGGTTAATTAGGAATATGCAGATGAAGCTTGATTGGTTTGAATGCAGAGTGTAAGTTGAGGCACGGTGGGATTCAAATTGTGCCGAGGTTTTGATTTCCTTACTTATCAAGATATGAAGATAATTGCAATTGTGATCATTTGCATACGTTAATGAATTTGCCTGATGCTTTTCAATCGAATGTGAAATAAATAATTGATGCAGTATCAGCACCTACACCGACGTCAGGGGACAAAACTAAGCGCATTAAGGTGCCATTTTGGAGCTCACTAATTTACAGAACGTATCGCCGCATCTTTCCTACAAGATTCAGTCTTTATGAATTTCATGGTGCCTTTTGCTGTCATGAGACATTAAAAAGTATTAATGCAAATACAACGCATTTAATTTGACTAATGCAGATTAGTCATTTTCTGTACACACACACACACACACACACACACACACACACACACACACACATTGTTCAAAAGTTTGGGATCTGATTTTTTATGTTTTTGAAAGAAGTCTCTTCTGCTCAGCAAGAATGCATTTATTTGATTATAAATACAACAACAAAAACAGTAATATTGTGAAATATGATTACAATTTAGAATAACTGTTTTCTATGTGAATATATAGTAACATGTGATTTATTCCTGTGATCAAAGCTGAATTTCTAGCATCATTACTCCAGTCTTCAGTGTCACATGATCTTTCAGAAATCACTCTAATATGAGGATTTGATGCTCAAGAAACATTTATGATTATTATCAATGTTGAAAACAGTTGTGGACATTTTTTTTACCAGGATTCTTTGATAAACAGTTCAAAAGAACAGCATTTATCTTAAATAGAAAGCTTTTGTAAAATTATACACTGTCGTTCAAAAGTTTGAGGTCAGGGAGAAGGGGGGAGAGAAACACTCACTTTTTAAATATATACTTTTATTCAGCAAGGATGCATTAAATTGATTAAAAATGTAATAAAGACATTTATAATGTTACAAAAGATTCTTTTTCAAATAAATGAAATAGAAATTTCCATTCATCAAAGAATCCTGAAAAAAAAAAAAAAACTGTTTTCAAGATGGATAATAATGATGAATGTTTCTTGAGCATCAAATCATCATATTAGAATGATTTCTGAAGGATCATGTGACACTGAAGACTGGAGTAATGATGATGAAAATTCAGCTTTGATCACAGGAATAAATTACACTTTACTATATATTCACATAGAAAACAGTTACTTCAAATTGCCATAATATTTAACAATATTACTGTTTTTTTTTTGTTTTGTTTTTTTTAAATAAATGCAGCCTTGGTGAGCAGAAGAGACTTAAAAAAAAACATTTAAAAAATCTTACCGATCCCAAACTTTTGAACGGCAGTGTAAATATACACATGTATACACTCACACACAAAATTATATAGACACAATATGTATGCATGTGTATATGAATTTGTGTATACGCATGTAGCATACACACATTCAGGCTAGCTTATATATATGTAGGCTATATGTATATATATATATATATATATATATATAGTGTGTGTGTACGCATGTATGCGTGTGTGTATGCATGTATAGTGTGTGTATACACACACACACACACATACACACTCAATATGTATGTTAGAAAGTAATTTACCCCAATTAAATCTCTTTCAGCTAGTGTAATAACATTACATGTTTAGTCAACTTATTGTCATTTAAAAGGCTTTAACCTGCATAAATACAACCGCAAAAAAAAATTCTGTGACGCGAGAAACACTCAAAATTCACACTAAAATAACGCACTATTAACGTTATTTTTATAACGTCGTTAACGTATATATTAACGGGGTATCAATTCCACAGAAAGTATATTTCTGCATGTCAATCAAAAGTGAGAGGAGCAATGTCCCAGTGGTGTATAAGCAGCTTCCTCAAGGGCAGGAGACGGGGTGAAGAAGTGGGTCTGTACTTTAACTGTGACATGGTAAACATTTAACGCGTGTGATTGTTTGGAGGCAGCGACTGCCTCTTAATTAACCAGGCGTTAGATTAGGCCTTATTAAACTCGAACACAGGATCAGAGCAGAGTTCAGTCTCCCCAGTGATACACCAGCACAGATACGACACTCACAATGAACTTACACACTCCACGCTCACATTTAATTGCTTCTGTAATGGTCCGAGCTCGAGCCCTTTTCATGCCAAGCCTTTGGGTAATCAGTTCTGCGCCACCGAGACCAGCGCTAATCACTACAGCAGAAAGAGCCATAAACAATGAACACTGGAATCTGGAGGGTAAAACGGGACAACAAATTCATTCTTGACGGCTAGGTTTTGTTGCATTTCCCATTTATTGGATAAGTACACCTTAAATAGACATCACATGTTGAGCAGATAATTCAACCGTTACAGAGAGGGTATAAAAACATATTTACAATTCAATTCTACACCCTGAACGATGTCCAAACCCTGTTTTTGATGTCAACATGAAATCAATTGACCCAGTTTACTTTCTTAGTGCACTTTTTAGGTGTTAAAGTGCGGTCACGTTTATTGTTGCTTTGTGAAATCCAGTTATTTTAATAGCAATCTGTGAGAATTCACCAACAGAAACTGTGCTTCACACGTCGCTATTCATAGTTTTCAGTCATGTCATGTGACTGGCGCAGAGACAGGAGACAGCAGCACAGGAATGTTAGTTTTCCATCTCAAAAGAAGAAAAACAATGATATGTGAACAAAATTGTGCCCTTGTGATCCATATCCAGCACCTGCTGCAGTATTTCAGTCACTAAAAACACTTTAAGTGCCTTAAAACAGTGAAATTAAAAGATAAAATTCAATATACAGCTTATTAATGATGCATACTATATACAGGCGATCAGATGAGCCCACAATGTGCTAGGTGTCTTCTTTATAATGGTTTTCTATGGGAAACGTTTAACGAGAAACGAATTTATATTCTTGGGTCTATTCTTATCTGCTCGCCTGTATATCATCAATAAGGTGTTTATTGAATTTGGGCTTTTAATATCATAAGTACTTAGTAAAAATAACTGGCAGGCCTAGTTTCAACTCCAGGCGGATGTTCCTCACGTGAAAATTATGAAGTGACAACGGAGCTTTTTTACCCTTTCAAAGGGTTTCAAAAGTGTCATAAAAACGAAAGAAAATTTAATAACCTATAAAATAATTTTTTTTTTTTTTTTCAGCTGACGTCACCAGCTTTCTTACTTTTCAACCTCTCCATTTTAGATTGTAATAGCATTTCTTTACTTTCTATGTCCTGCCCTACATGTTTTCTGGATGAACATCCTGTTTAAATCAGACACATGGAAGAAAAACAGCTTGAGAACGCAGTTTTCATGTCGACTTCATTGCTTTCAGATGAAGTCTTCTCTGTGAGGTTAGATTTGAGACAGACAGGATTTCCTGTGAGTAAATAGACGCGTTACTTCTGTTTTCAGGAGGCGAGAAAGCCACAATATCACCATCAGAGACACTGCAGAGTCCACCACAGAGTCAGATATGATGTCAGATACACAGAAACGTTTCCATCCCAAACTCGTTCTCGCTCTCAAAGAAACTCTTAAGTCTGTAAATTTAGGCTGTAAAACAGTAAGTGCATCGTGTCTGAAGGATGGCAGTGATGAAAAGGACACTGGAGGGTAAATAGAGAGAGGAAGAGGCGAAGACGGAGGGGAGCCCTTCAGCAAACCTGCAAAACACAAGAATTGGTCGAAATTAATGTTCATCCACAATGACACGCTTTAATAGTCATACTCCGAGCTTGACATTAGCTTTTTTGCTCAGCTGCCGCTGTGGCTAGTGGTTTTCCAAAGTTATTCAGCATTTTCACTGGCCACAATTTTGACGACGATACCATGGGAAAAGCTGCCATATAGATATTTTTTATATTATCTCATAATTTGGCAGCCGGAATATTAGGCTACTGTCACTTTAAGACCTGACGCACGGATCCATTATACTGTTACACATGCGTCTCTTTCTCAACTGTTTATGTTCACTTAAAACTGACTGTGTTTATGTAAATACTGGCCAAGACATTATTTTGTGTGTATTTGACTGTTTAAGAGCAATAAGCAGCGAAAAATAACTCAGTTTAGTACTGAGAGGCGGCTTTATGTGTCGCACTTTGGGTGTTTGAGCACAAAATCTCCGGGAATGAGTAAAATTATACACAATCTCACGGCAAATTAAAGCCCTGTAACACCAAAAATATCCGGCGCAAATGAAAGGAGTGAGTGAGGAGAGGCGGGTTTGTGAGTCACTCGCTGTCGGAGAGATGAGAGAGAGAAAGAGACGCTGGTATCGTGTGTCTATTCTGCGGAAAGTGAGTATTGGAAGCGTTTCAGATATTTCCGTATCGATATGGATTGAAAAATCAATATTATTGACAACACCACATTGCACTTAATTTATTATTTCAGATGCCTTTTTAAAAGACTACAATTAAAGGGATACTCTACTTTTTTTGGAAATAGGCTCATTTTACAACTCCCCCAGAGTTAAACAGTTGAGTTTTACCGTTTTCGAATCCATTCAGCCGAACCATTCGTCCAGCCGAATGGACGAACTTGTCCATTCAGCCAAGAAAAGTTGCGATTTTCTAGGCTGATATGGCTAGGAACTATACTCTCATTCCTGCGTAATAATCAAGAAACTTTGCTTCCGTACCATGAGTGCAGCAGGCGTAATGATATGACGCAGCGCCTGAAAATAGTCCCCAGCTCGGTAACTTCCAACGTGACCGGGACTAAGTTTGTCTAACCTATCAGACCTATTTTCAGGCGCTGCGTCATATCATTACGCCTGCTGGACTCATGGTACGGCAGCAAAGTTTCTTGATTATTACGCAAAAATATCGAAACTCTTTGGTCATTTTTTTGAGAGAGATGCTAATGGTCTTGTCCGATTCAATGATCTATGCTAAGCTATGCTAAAAGTGGTACCGCCAGACCCGGAGTTCGGCTGAATGGATTCGAAAACGGTAAAACTCAACTGTTTAACTCTGGGGGAGTTGTAAAATGAGCCTATTTCCAAAAAAAGTGGAGTATCCCTTTAATAATTATATATAAAATTCAATCTGCCAAAGTGTCTAGTAGGAGTGACTGTGTTACACATCACCGCTGAAATACACACACATTTGGCGGGTTGGAGGGTGTTCATGTCAAGCCCTGGTTATGGCCTACAGACTGAAAACCATATTGACCTTAAAGAGTAAAATAAAAGCATGCACTCACTTTCTGGTCGGGTAGGACCGGGTTGCTCTGCAGGTGCGTATTAAGGAGTGCAGCTCCTGGCCGGTCGTGTTCGCAAAATATGGTGCCGTTTACGTAGTGGAATCGGTCACCGGGGACCAACTGGTTTCTGCACGTCGCACAGGAGAAGCACTGGAACAGATGAGAGAGGAATGACTACATGTATCCCTTAAACCTTGCTTCAAGTGATGAATTATTAGCAGTGCATTTTATTAAAGCACGCAGAGCTGCTAGTCAGGGTTAGCCTTCACTGCACACACTGCCTTGGCTCAGTGCTCAAAATGATTTTTTAATAAGGTGATCAATGTGCAACCAAGGTCAGCTCAATTTTAAACGAATGAGAACACTATTAATATGAGAAGCTGTAATATAGCTAGGCTTTATCCAGAGATGTATTGTAGCATACTATTATGAGACAGAAATAAATAAATAATGATGTTTCACACATTTAATTCAGCTCTAATGAGCATCTGCTATTTAGAAACTGTAGTACTAAAGGGATAGTTCACCAAAAAAAATTGAAATTCTTTTATCCCTCATGTCGTCCAAACCTGTTTGACTTTCAACTATGGAACGTAAAACAAGTTTTTAATGTTTTTTTTTTTGTCAGCAGTTCAAAAGTTCATTACATAAAAAGTAAGTGTCATTTTTACGTCAGTGTAAGATTTAAGGTTTTTAGGTAAGCCTACATTAGGTGTATAAAACAGAAATTTAATAATCAAATGTACAAATAAAACACTGCTTAGTCTTCATTGTATGAATTAAATATATACTGATTCTTATTAAAGCTACAAAAGTTATTCAGTCAAGAGCAGTGAGTGATTTTCTCTCCGTCTTTTGTTGTTTGATTAACATTAATGACAGATGGCATCGGGTTAATTAGGCTCCTGTCACTTTAAGAGCTGCACGGATACAATATACTGTTACACACGTGCTTTCTTTCTCAACCATTGTTCAGGATCATGAGTTCGGGATCATGTGCCGTCCTGTGCCGTCAGGCGGCTTCCCATGCGCGCGAGAGTCCTTCGCTTATTGCACTTAATAACATTAAGCATGTCACACGTATGTAACGGTCACGAGTCCAGTCTACTTTCTGTGTCAACCTAAAACTTGGACTTTTTGATTCAAATCATGCGGTTATCACAAGCCTTTGCGATATGCATATCTTGAGATGTACATTTGTGATCATTTCGATATTTCGTGCAGCGAACACTGTCCTAAACAGAAGTGATGCGATAAAATTTCAGTGACAAATAATTTGTCTGTCCACAGAAGATGCGACTGCGAGATCAATCAAAACCCACAGCCAATCAGAACAGTGTGGGCGGAGTCAGCCAATCAGAACAGTGTGTGGGCGGAGTCAGCCAATCAGAACAGCGTGTGGGCGGAGTCTCGCAGCACCAGAGAGTAATCTTGACGGCACTCGCAAGAAAATGGATAAGCAGCTACATTCACAAATATTACATTATTTAAACATTATTAAAAACACATAGGCTACTGAGTTACTAAAACAATCTTTGTCAAAGAATACACTTGTATGTTCACAGTTTGAACGTTCTTGTTTCCATTTGTTTAATTTCAAGATCTAAGGTGAATTATCCATTGTTGCTTTTACGGCTACAAAGCTGGAGCACTAAATGATATTCAAAGTCACATTTCACACTTTTAACATTAAATAAAGCACATAAACAGCACCTGAGATTATCATCGCTACACTTTGTGTTTGTTGTTCCAGCGCGACGTCGCAGAAAAATAGAAACCGTTTCTAAAATAGAATCGTCGCGGCTGGTTAGGACAAACACTCTGATTAACATGGAAAATACCTTTTATTGCGCATCGCGGAGTGTGTAGTTAGGACACAGTGTAACCCTAAACCAAACTCTAGTCCTAACCCTAAAGTGATATATGTCGCTACTCTGTACTTAAACGTAAAATTAGACTATAACAAAGACACCTTAAAACAAAGTGTAGATGACTTTATCCTATCGTATGGACAAAAACATCCTTCCAAACATAATCTTTTGTGTTCCTCAGAAGAAAATAATTCAAGGGTTTGGAGAGACATGTGGGTGAGTAAATGACAGATTCTTTATTTTGGGGTGAACTGGCCCTCTACAACGCTTCACGTAACCGACCTTGAGGTGGTAGACGTTGCCTTGCGCTCGCATGACCATTTCACTGGCGGGAATGGACTGACCACATGCGCTGCAAGCCCCGGTGTGCCCGAACAACCTGCAACACACGAGGGAGAAGAAACACACTGAATATCCTTTACAAATGGAGTTTGCTTTATTGCAGGAGTGCAGCTGTGACTTCAGCAGTGTTGACACACACCAGGCTTAACATTAAACGATGGTGTGTGACGCATCTACGCATCTGATGTTGTCTGTGGGAGCATGAGAGAGAGAGCGCATCTGTAGAGATCATCAACACCCGCTGGATGCAAATGAGACCGATGCAAATCAGCACAAGAACAAAATGCTCGTCAGCATAGCATGACAACTACAGCTTCAGAAAACTTTTGAATTGCAAATGACTGCGGAGACTCTCGTCTCAAACGCTCTCATTATCGACTAACGTCTTTGTTATAATGATTAAGATTTTGAACGTGATCACTGCTAAATGTGGAGGTGAAAAAAAGAGAAAAAATTCGGGTCTATGAGTTAAAAGCCTTTTTCACACTCATTATTAGTTGTTAAAACTAAATCACTTCATGGTATTTTAAGAGTGTGAGATGAGTTTTTAAATTATGCAGACTACCTGATGAATTTACGGTTTTCAGAGAGCAATTAAATGACTTCTAAAAATATATAAGCAACTCCAAACAGCATTTTTGTGCTTGATCTGTGAAATTAGGTTCTTTAAAAGGTGAAAAAAATAAAAAAAATATGTTCAGTTTATTTTATTTGTGGTTTTCTATATTTTTCAACCCTGTTACTAATATTATGTGCATGTCTAAACACACAGTTTAACACCCTGGTTTCTGCGATCTTGTGTTTTTAGCAATAAACAAAACATTTAAACAGACAAAACAATTAATCAGGCTTACACAATTTAAAAAATATGAATAATTTATTAATAATAATAATAATAATAATAATGTAAACATGGTTACAAGTAACAAGGCTACAAATTAAACCTAAATCATGGTATAACTCCATAGGACCAGATGGTACAGGACCAAATGCTGGTTTGCAATGCGTGATAGACTTACTTAAAAGATCCAAAATAAACTATTTTACAGTGTCACTGTTACACATTTTACATGTAGTTATTAGAGTAATAACTATAGATTGTGCATAATTACATGCAACCTATACCTTAAAACCAAACCCTAACCCTATAGTAAGTACATGCCGTTACTTAATATTAATCAGTACTTAAATGTATAATTTACTACATTTGACTACATTTGTTTTTAGCGATTAAAAGTAGTTAATAATTAAAAGAGATTTACGGTAACGCTTTACTTAAAGCCTTTATGTATAATGCATTATAAAAGGTATGTTATAAATAATGCATTGTATCTTTTCATAAATAACTGTAACTAAAGTTAAAATGCATTAACAAAATGTGCAGATTCCTTGTTACACCTGAAATTGGTTGACAGAAATGCATTTTAATGCATTATACTCTCTAAAGGTGTAACAATAAGTATTATAACTGTGGTTATAATTATTCATGAGACCATACGATTCGTTATTATAATATGTAAATTACAAGGCATAATTTAAAACATTAAAAATGCATTATAAAAGCGTTGTGTTTCCAGATTTACTCAAATAATTGACCATTCGATTATGTCAATAATGTCAATAAACATTATTTATTTACAGTATTGTGAAAATCGCTATATAAATAAATGTGATTTGAATTGAATATGATGAATTGCTGGATGGAGTTGAAAAGGTCATGATCTCTGAGCTAGGATCCCAGCTTGGGCCATACAGAAATACTCTGATTTTAACTAACTATTTTAGCTAAAATGTCACCTGATCTTAGTTGAATCAATCTAAGGGTGTATTCACACTGGTCACACTCAAGGTGCGGATCTTTTGGGCATGTGTGAATACAGCAATCGCTCGTGCGGACCAAACAACTGTACCGAGACTAGTGTTGTCAAAAGTACCGATTTCGGTACCAAGTCGATACTGAAATTTTATGCTTTGAGCGCTGTTGAGCAGAATCGTAAACACCTCTGATTGGCTACTGCGTTCACGCGCTCATCAAATATGTCTGTGATTGGCTACAATGATCAGCGCTTCAGAAACATGTTGTAAATATACATGACGCTCTTCAGCGAGCGCTTGCACAGACACACACGCAAGCGTTTGAAATCAGGCGTTTATCAGTGGATCGGTGTGCTTTCAAAACACTTTTAAACACCTCCGTGCGTCGATCAATGTAGCCAATCACAGACATATCCGATGAGCTCGTGAACACAATGGCCAATCAGAGGCATTTATGATTCCGCTCAATAGCGCTAAAGCGTCACATTTCAGAAACGACTTGGTACCGAAGTCGGTACTTTTGACAACACTAAGCGAGACCCAGCTGAAGAGGTCCAGTTCCAAACTAAGGGCGTTTTCTCACCTGAAAGTCTGAACCAAAGTTCATGTTTTGATACATTTTATACATTCGGTAAGTTTTGGTTTGGTTTCACATTGCAATTATGCGAGCGCACTGAAGAACTTTACATGACATACTTGCGTCCTGTCGTCATCATCTATGTGGGCTGCATCTTGACATTGATTGGTTTGTGAACGGACGTGCGTCTGACGTCAGCGTGTTGTCAAGTCGGCGGGTAACTTTGACAGGAATGAATGAACAGACGCATATCGTTGCCACTATACTGTTATTATCACAGCATTACTCCCTGCAGCATCGACTATACTCGAGGCTAGTTCACATTCGCCAAATGAACGTCCTCATTGTGCGAACATTTTATGGTCGCCAGCAGGAAAGGAGGAGAAGAGCAAGCAATCCTGCGGGAACCACCGGAACCTCCTGTAAACGGTCTGAAAGTCCGAACCATACAGAAAATGCATTCACACTAGAAACGAACCAAACGTTTGTTCAGTTTGATCCGGACCGAGACTACTTCTTTTCGTCTGACCAAATTTGGTCTGTTTGGTCCGGATCGTGGTCCGGGAGAGGTTTCACACCTGTAAGTTTGATTTGGATCAAACTGAAAAGTCAGAAAATCCGGACCAAACAAGGTAGGTGTGAAAGGGCCCTAACTCTGGTACGGTTCGAAAATCTGTCCGAAGAATGGATGACCTTAGCACACGTGTGGTTTTGGTTCACTTGCAAAAAGGGCAGTGTGAAAGTGAACCAAAAAACACATTGTATTTGGTCCAGACCAAACCAAAGCAAGTGACCTAGCGGACTTTCCCAGTGTGAAAGCACCCCAAATGAAGCCCTCATGTTGGGCTGTACCTGATGTAGTCGGTCCTGCAGAGGATCATTCCTCCTTTGCTGTAGCAGGAGGACCCGATGTCTCCCAGCTGAGCCTGACAGCACGAGCACTTCAGGCAGTGTGTGTGCCAGTAGCGCTCCATGGAGAAGAGCAGGAACCGGTCCGCGATCCGACCCCCGCAGCCCGCGCACGACCTGGACACACACACACCGCCCGCAGCCTGGCTGTTCACCATAGCAGAGGCTGAGGAGGCAAGGCACGTTTGTTCATCATACAGCACACTTCACACACGACGGCAATTCAAAGTGCTTTACACAGAAAGGATTTGAAATGATGACAAAATAAAAGCAGGGAAATTTAAAACAGATATGTGACCCTGGATCACATGGTCACATGTCGCACGGGTATATTTGTGGCAACAGCCAACAATACATAGTACGGGTCAAAATTATCGATTTTTCTTTTATGCCAAAAATCATTAGGATAATAAGTAAAGATCATGTTCCATGAAGATATTTTATACATTTTCTACCATAAATATATAAAACATTTATTTTTGCAGCACAATCGCGAACATGCACGACTTTAAAGGAGATTTTCTCAATGTTTAGATTGTTTTGCGCCCTCAGATTCCAGATTTACAAAATAGCTGCATCTCGGCCAAATATTGTCCTATCCTAACAAATATGATACACTGGTGTTTTTCATTTTATAACTGTATCATATATGTGACCCTGGACCACAAAAAAACACTTACATGGGTTAATTATGGGAAATGTGAGATTTATACATCATCTGAAAGCATCATCAATGGAAAGCTTATTTGTTCAGCTTTCAGATGATGTATAAATCTCACATTTCCCAAAATTAACCCATGTGAGTGTTTTTGTGGTCCAGGTTCACATATATGATGCAGTTATAAAATGAATTAAAAGATGATATATAGATTAACTTCTCATGTGGCCAAAACACCAGTGTATCATATTTTTACTCTGGGATTTTCCCACTGTGTGTCACTGAGACGAATCAGGAGACTTTTACGACTCTCTGACTTCAATGTAAAGACATCTCCGCTGTTGAAGAGGATACTTGATGTATGAGTCATTTTTTTTATACAAAATTCAGAATTGTGATCTTAATTTTTTTATAGATTCAAGTGTCTTGTATGAATCTGTATTCCCCTATTGTTATTGTAATTGCAATAAAAACGTATTTTTTTATGCTTTAACTGCATGGTGTGCAAATCATTTGTTTTGATGATGGATTCTTTGGTAACGCTTTACAGTAAGGTTTCATCAGTTAACATTAGTTTACTACATTAGTTAACATGAATTAATAATCAACTGCTCTTCTACAGCTTTCATTAATCTTTGTAAATGTTAATTTCAACATTTACTAAAATATTATTAAAATCAAGGTTGTATTTGTTAACATTAGTTAATGCACTGTGAACTAACATGAACAAACAATGAACAACAAATGTATTGCTCATTGTTAGTTCATGTTAGTTAATACATTACCTAAGGTTAACTAATGCAATTTGAACCTTTATCTTTATCCTAGAATAACTAAGTAGTAAGTAAAGAATATAATTGAATGCAACGATGCATGTCTTAAACATAAACATGTCTTGATGAATACAGTGCATTTTAAACTTTAAATTCTCAGCTCATACATTGCAACTTCGTCAACTTGAACGTATAGTGCAAATCGATATCAATATCAACTCAATTTGTGAACATAAAGACTGCGACTCACCTCGAAGAGTTTCCAGAGTCCAGTGAGCTCTAACACTTTATAAATGTGAAGTTATGATCCTCCTCTAGACCTCGCGCTCTTCTGAGTGTCCTCCTGCTGCTCACGCGCGCATTGCGCTCTAATTAACCACGCTTTGTTAATGAATGAACAGCGCGTGCGAAAGTTACTGGTCCCGTTGCATCGTGCAGCAAACAAACAGTTATCACAGTCACAGTCATCCAAAACAAGACCTTATTCCGTGAGCGACTTCATCATCCAGGACCCGCGTCGCGTCAAGCTCAAACGAGCCACGGACGCGTCGCGGGTCTTTTTTATCGTTGGCGTGACGTAACAGAGCAGCACTTCACCTTGATAGGTTTGATCATTTAGGGGCGTGGCATAGCCTACTCCAGCTCTGCTCCAGCTATTTGTCTGTCACGTGCCTATTAAAACTCTTTACAAAAATATATTTAAAAAAATGATCGCTTAAAACTGATAGTATTATTCTCAAATGAAACATATTTATCAGTAGAATGAAAGTTCACAGTAATTAAGAAAACACTTAATGTTCAACAATATTATCTTATGAGAACTGAACTGAGCTGGATGATGACATCATACTTATTTATTTATTTATTTATTTATTTGCAGAACTGCTTTATAGATGAAATTAACTAATTTAAATACAGCTGAAGTTGAAAACCTCGTTCTGAAAATGCAGACCACCTTCGTTCGGTTAAAATGTTGGATGTTCGAATCCTTTATTGGAAGCGGTTCTTTTGAACGGTTCGTTTTAAAGAACCGGTTCAAAATACTAATTTAGTGATTCTTTTACGTCAGGGCTCTTTTACGTCACCACGTGTTCGTTAGATTAATATTCTAAAACACTGGTTCCCCGTCAGTCCAACACAATTGTTTCAACACATTAATATATATTGTTTTAATATATTATTATAATTAAAATAATTTATATTAATAATGATATTAAAAATAATTGTAAGTCATTAATGAGGCTCCTAGTGGCTCCCGGCACCCTGGTTGAGAACCTCAGTTCTAAAATCGATTATATTTGATTAATAACCGCCACATAACCTCTGTTCTGAATTCATAACCTTCACTAAAGATAAGGAGAGAGGGACACATTTTTACACTGTTTATTAATGCTTTTGCACTGGTGTGTTCTTATGTGTACCACTAGAGGTCAGTCTTGTCTAAGTTTGAATTCCTGTGCTGCGTCTTATACATATATGCCCTAAAAGTATGTACTGTACTGTTTATGTGAAGATATATATTGGGCAAGTTGTGGGACACACTACTTCGTCATCTTTAACGGACAGCTCTGTCGTTTTAGTTACATTCATCCTCTCACCGTTTAAACTTCCCTGTCAATCATCTTTCACAGTTAAAATGATCCAAATTTAATTTAATTTGACTTAATCAATTTAAATTCCTACCGTTTCAGAGAGAGATTTAGTAGCACGTTGATCTGCCAGTCGTGTGTGGGTCTTTCATTCGGAGACTCTCCGCGTGTGTTTACAGTTCGCAATTGCAAATTAATAATGCATTTAAAAGTTAATGACCAAACGTATCTTAAAAAAAAAGCTCACAATGCTGTTGCAGATTAAATATGATGCGGATAACATTGAGTAAATGTCTTTTCGTCAGGTTATTACTCAAACCCCTTTATCTAAACCTCTGCACTTCACCGTCGGACTCGCACATCCGCCATGTTTGTAGTTTTTTTTTAAAACACTTTTTATTCGTGTTTGTAGTTCTAATCGAATCCTAGCTCAAGCTGTGGGCAATATTAGCGATATATTATTATTATTATTATTATTATTATTATTAAAAGTTCACACGGATCTGCACTTCGGAAAAGTAGACCATCCGGGCATCTTTTGAGTAAGCTACTCAATATACTACTATTTGGGAGACAATGATTCTCATTTTTGAATAGGCCTACAATTTAGGACGGATAGTAAGCGAATGGGGACGCAGTGGTTTTGCAACCACACGAATTAAAGCGCAGACTGTAGATGCAGACTTCATCTGCTAGTTGATTTTTAATGTTAACATTATTTGACCATTTGAAACAAATTTTTTCTTTTTAATTTTAGTTTTTTTTTTTTAAGTATTTTTACTGTTCCACCAAGTCTTAATTTATCCTTAATGTGAGATTATACAGGGTAATAGCCTATGTTTTTCCTGTTTAAGCATCAATATGGTCATTGTTGCTAACTAACCTGAGATTCATGTTATTTATCGTGGTGAAAGTTAAATGTGTGTGTGCTAGCCTTTAACCCTGTGGCTCTGGTTCTGGTTTCCGACATACTTCCAGTTCCTCTGTCAGATCTGTGCTGAAACTCACATTTCGCTGTTAGTCGATCTTCCTCTTTCACTCTCTGTGCTGCACACAAAGCCAGCTTGACCTGATTGATTTTTTAAGTGATTTTAGTACTTCAACAAGAACATATTTTACTTTAGTTAGCTGTCAAGGCAGGATTTCTAATTTTGTAAGTTTAAAGTGCCCTATTATGGTTTTAGAATATTCCCTTTCATGCAGTGTGTAATATAGGCTATCTGTTTGTGAATGTAAACGTTGTGCAAAGTTGTAAAATTGCACGATAAATAAAGTTTGTCTCCCAAAAGAAAGAATAGGGAATGTGAAGGTACTTCGCCGCCCATTGCTATGACATGTAATAGTGGGTGTGTTTGGCTAAAACGAGGTAAAATTGAAGAAGAACGGAAGAAATTTAAAGAAAAAGAGAAGGGATAAACAACGTTAATCCATATTATTTAGCAGCCCAAGACTGGATTAACGTTACAGATCCAGACGCACTAACGTTACCTCCGCTCACAAATCTGGCCATCGTTAACCTTGTTTTTGAATTGAGTGCGTACACTTTGTGAACCTCTTAACAAGCAGCGGCCCGTGGGCGGGCCATCGGGGGCGTGGCTATACTTTTATACATTTTTTAAGCTTTGTTTTATAACAAATATTCAACTGACAATCATAAACTATGCATCATTTGAAAGCTAAAACACTCAAGAATCATGTTCTAAACTTGTTTTTGCAATCAATACACCAGAGAGGAAAGGGTTAAATTAAATGCAAAAGGACTGTTCAGGTAAAAATGAGCAAAACAGTTCTTGATCGAGCAACACTGACCAACAATAACGCTGTTATTAAAAACTCGACAGAAAATCCAAAAACAGCCTCCAACACACGAATTCAAATACAGCGGATAGGGCGCGATCCTCTAAATATGGCGGCGGACGCATAATGCAACACGGCGTGACGTCACCTTCACATTCCCTATTGGATCTGATACTGATACTGATACTGATGTTTCGAATCCTATAGCGTGACGGTTCTACATCACTAGAAAAGACAAACGCTCATGAAACATGGGTCAGTAGCCTACCTTTATTTGGACCAGCTTAATTGCTTTGCTCCTCAGAATCACAACCTGTAAGTATGATTAATCATTGATGTATTTTCTACCGGGTGTTCAAAATACGTAGTTTTGTGAAGGTCGCTGCTAACCGGCTAACTCACGCTATTACTGTCTTAATGAAATACTTCTGCTAATCAGCTTAGGGCCACTGTTACCTAAAACTGTGTCTATTAATGCAGATTGTCTGTCACTACTTTGAGTAGCCTAAACATAAAGGATGGAGTAAGATTTGTTTTGTAAACCTTAATGTTACATGATCAGTCACTCAAGTTAGTGTTAGGCGAACATATGCACCATTATTAATAGCCTACAGTTAATACAGTTCCCGCATCGCAATAAATTAGAAATATACACATGGCATGGGTATGTTGATGGATGTACTCTTGTTAATGCTGATGGTGAGGAGTTACAGTTGAAACTAATTCAGGTTCAATAACTAGATCTTCTAATGTTTCATCATGGGACTCGCTCTCGGATTGATATGGTAAAAAAATCAAGGTCTTTACATTAGGTGAGTTTCCATTACAGATTTGCGCAAAACTTTCGTGATTTTTTTCTGAATGTCAACAAAAAACAATTGCGAAATGGCAGAGTTCCCATTAACCGATGTTATGCGACTAAAACGGCATTTTTTCCTCTCGCGAGTCATTCAAAAATCATGACGACGGATGTTGGGAGGTTTACGAATATCCCAGCAGCAGCACTGGCCATTATAATTTATTGATAAACTTTTTTGAATTTAACAACTTTTTTGCGAAATTGACGTGTTTCTATTGGGCGTATTTTCAATTCGCAATTTCAATTTGCGCAATTTGAAGGGTAATGGAAACGGCTAGTGTGTTCAATCGCTGAGGACTGAGGACACCTTGTGAGCTTAAAGGGTAACTAAACCCTAAACCAACTTTTTTTAGTTAATGATGTGTAAGAATGGGGCTTTATTAGTGCTGTTCATTGATTCGAGTAACTTTTTTGACATTTGGGTATAAAGTGTTTTAATTCTACAATATATGGTGTAAAAACGTCTGAGTGCTGCCCTCTACAGGTTGAACGGTGGCTACTGCAGTTGAATTTTCCTATTGGATGTTTGCGGTACTACGTGACGTAAGCGGTACTACGTGACATAAGCAGGTTCCAGCTCACCACACCCTCCCTTGGTACGAGCTACCACGCCCTTGGTGAGCTAGCGTAGATTTATCTGTATTTAGTACAGTGGTCAGGAGGGTACGTAGGTGTAGTGTTGCTGGTTGCAACAGCACTGCTGGACTGCATAGCTTTCCAGCAGACTTGGAAATTAGGCGCCAGTGGTTGCATGCACGTGGCCTGGAAGACCATGAGTGTGAAACCTGCATTTTACGCGGAATTGCTTTTCCAACGCAGTAGAGGTGGAAATGGGCTTCTCCACACAGCTCGCGCTGAAAAGCAACGCAGTGCCAAACGCTGCTCCTCCTGCATGGACTCCACCACCATTTAAAACAATCCAGCAAAATGCACCAGACGTGATTACCACGTCTTGATGTGAGTGATCATATATATTTTAATCACAATTTATGTTTAGGCTAAAGTTAATCCTCTGGGGTCGACAAATGCGCCAGTGCATTTTGCTGGATTTTTTCACATAGCGGCAAAATATGAAAATGCCTATAGAGAGCGCGCGCTATTGACATCAACTCGATAAAACTCATCAGATGCATGTACTTTACGTCGTCTTGCGACCCTGTGAGTCACTCTCCATTTTAGAGAGTCTGACAGCAGGTCTCAGGTGCACGCCCCCCCGCTCACGGTTCGTCTCCTCTATCTCCACTGGGCTCTGCCCACTTTTCTAGCATTTTTCAAATATTGCCAGTGGGTGGAGTCAGGCTCTGACCAGGGGTTTAGTTACCCTTTAAGTACAGTTATGGTAATGGGCGTTAGCTTTCGAAATGCGCTGTAAGCGCTCGACCAGTAACAACAGACTGGGCTGTCTGGCCAATCAGAGTAGAGTAGCTCAGAGAAAGGAGGGATTTAGAGAGATTGATTCATCCATGGAGTCGTTTGAGAATGAACACTGAACAATGTGGTGATGTGCAATGTATATTATGAGAAAACTAAAGTGTTTTTTTACCTTTGATGCATGTAAATCTGCTGTAGGAGACTCCAACACAAAATTAGGAAACGTTAAAGCGGCGTTATGCAGTTTTTCGCTTTTTGCTCGCGGGTTTCTCTATAGAGCTCCCCCTACAGCTTCAGAATAGATATTTGACAACACTGTCGTCAAAACTCGTTGGCGACTCTCCCCCCTCCCTCTGGTCACGTACATTTGTTTTCAAAGAAGCCAGCGAACGCACGAAGCCATGTCCACTGCGGCCCACCGGCCCAAAGTTGCAAGGGTGGTTTTTCCGCTCACAGGCGCTAGAGGGGTGCGAGAAGATCACCATTCAACCCGAAAAAAGTCATATAACCATTCCAATGACTCCGAAGCTGTTAAGGTAAGGTAAATTAAGCTAAAAAAAACTGCATAGTTCACCTTTAAAATAGCATAATAGTGGCACTTTTAGTCTTTCATTTGTAGATAATATTTATGTTACGTTACTACAGCTTTCCCTGCATCCGAAATCGTAACTGTCTGAGTAGGTACTACATTACTGTTAAAAAAGTCTTATATAGTATGAATATGGGTAGTATGAATGAAATTCGTCATGTTGTTGTTATCATGTGACCTACCAGCGTCAGTTGCGTCGCTTCACTGCCATTCATTAATCCTCTCCCGTGGCCTCATGGGATAGTAAAGTGTCCATCATATGCACACGCGTAGGCTACTGTTTTTTTGTTTATTTAGTTTTTTGCATACTAGGCCTATATAGTAGGGAAGTATTCGATTTCGGACGCAGCATTAATTTCAATTAACAAAAACAGTTTTCATGATAGTTTTAGTTAATAACACTGGTCCTAAGTTTTATGTGTCCCATTTCGCCATAAACCCTTTTTAATTTTTAAATGGAATATTCTTTTAAAACTGTGACACCTTGTAGTAAACATAATAAAATAAACATAACATGAATAGAAAATAAAACGGCTCATAAAACATTTAGTTTGACCACCTGAGGTGGATAAACAACATTTTCTGAGCGTTTTATTGAGGGAAAAAGACGTTTCAGGAGTTTCAAGCACTATGTGAACCATTCATGAAAAGCGCTGCTATGGATCCTTTACTGTGTCACATGACACTAAAACCCAAAGATCCACTGCTATTTAATGTCATGAATTGTGCTACTATGGCGTCTTTTCTCTTTGTTTGGAGATTGTTGTTGTCAAGGTACATATCTTAAAGTTTACAGTGGCTTCTAAGAGCTGTCTCTAGATCAGTTACTCCGACTTGGCAAACAAGTTCCTTTAGGGATATGTGAGGCCCTTAAAGCAAACAGGCACATTTTACATCAGCGATGACGTCGGCGATCCAGACAGGCTTGTGTCCATGGCGATGGCAAGCAGTTCTATGAACCTTCTTTAACTTTATTTCATAAAAAACATCCTTTTATAACATGCTTAAAATTCCTGTCCATATCCTGAATAGCAGGTTGTAATATGTTGTAGCAGCTTTAAATGTTAAGAACAACATTGATACTTTACATTTGTTTCAATTGTTTTTCATGACTGATGAGGCAGCCGCAACATACTACCTTATACGTTTTCAGACTTATGAAATTAAGTTTTTTGCTTTTAGTATGAATATGTTAGCCTTACTGTTACCTATAAGCTAGTGTGCTCCAAAACAATGACAAATTTCACATTTAGAAGATGTAAGAGAACTTACAGTCTCTCACTTCCGCCACTAAGGATCAATGATTTTGATGACATCACTCTGCACTTCAGCTTCTAATCAGATTTTCTGTCCAATCAAATGCTCTCTAGAATCTGAAGCTCCGCCCCCTACATTATAAACAGACGCTGAAGCTGCGGCTGAAATCGGTCTCTCGTTCACACATTTACTATTTTCTAAATGGTGAATGGCACAAAGTACACTATATAGGGGATAGGGAACGTAAATATGCTTTCCATAAGGGCGGATGAAATCTGGTTTCACGTTTGTGTCACTCGAACTGCCGCAGCTCAAGTCGCTCAGACCAGAAAATGTATCTGACCCATTTGAGTTCTGCACATAATGCTGTATTTTAAAGTGATATGGAGGAGATTATGAGGAAACTGCTGGTCAACGGCTCTGGCCGAGCTGTGAGATAAAACTAAACACCATTGGCTATTCCTAAGAAAAGGGGAGGAGCTGTTCGATATGCCCCGCCCTGTCTTCCTGTTTCAGTGGAAATTACGTCAACACACTGAATAATGCTGCGCGTTTAAAGGCACTTCAGTGGGCCTTAAAGATCAGTTCACACTACTATAAAGATAAAGATATAACTGTATTCGATTCCACACCAGCGGACAGTATCGTTCTGTTTATTATAAGCACACTGCCGTTTTGTCGTCTGTCACTTTAAATGCTCGCGCTCGGTAAAGCAGGACGGATTCTGATTGGCTGTCAATGTTTTTATGATTCACCAGCTGAAAAAAAAAAAAAAAGTTCTGAAAGTGATTCCAACAATATCATTCCTCTGTGTCGTTATCATTATAGTTGTGCTGGACTACTTTTCATATTTAGAATGACTATCGTCCTTAGTGTGAACATGCCGTTACCTTTATGTGGTTTGGGTTTTAGTGATCCTCTAAACTGCATAAAGAGATGATCGAGGCCAATATGCATATGGGTGTATAATGGAGGAAGAAGAGCTTGGCGGAGGAGAGTGAGGAATCTGAAAGCCGGCTGTGATGTTCGTATTGCAAAGCCAAAAGAGTGAGAGACCTCAACCAACAGTCATTCTCTCTCTCTCGGTCCTTTTGTCTTTTTCTCTTGAATATAAAGTAAGTTTAAAGAGATAGTCCAAAAATAAAAGCCTTTCATTATCTATTCAAAAGTTATTCTGAAAAATTGTTCACATTGCTGTATTTTTCAAACAAGAAAAGCTAAAACAAATGTGACAATTACCATAATATTAGAAACAGTCAGACAGTCAAAATCAGTATTTTATATCAATAGTAAAATACATTTTTATTAATACAATTTTTTATATTTATAAAAATAAATGTAAGGTGACTGACTACCAGGGTTAAGGTTAGGTTTAGGTTCAGGGTTATTAGGCAGTTATTGTAATTACTATATTTAGTACAAAGTACAGTATATGTATGTACTGCACATGAGGAACAGGACTGTAAAATAAAGTGATACCAATGAAACCTTCTGACAATAAAGCCAACATCAAAGTCTGTCATCAAACTCTACTAGATGTACCCCCGGCTTCACAGACAAGGCTTAAGTCTAGTCCCAGACTAAAATGCATGTTTGAGCTGTTTTAACTGAAAGCAACTTCCCCTGACATGTCTTAAAATATATCAGTGCCAGTGTTTTGTCTCAAGATTCACACCAGTAATGATTTTTTTTTCTGAAGCACGCTTCTTAGCGTCATTAGTCATTTAATATAACTTAATTTAAATCATTTTAAGTCATCCTGAAGTTTGTTGAGGTGCCCTAGTTGAGAAGCACAGAAACAATCAGTTACAGACAAGCGTCTTTCCTGAAAATGTTTTATTTTTTGTGACACAAACTGATCAGCAAAGTCATTTATATTCAACATCTTAATACATATAGTCGTTCACTCCTATACAAGAGAGCGTCTAGGATTTAAAGTATGCCCCGAAAAATGAAGCAGTCTCAAAGTGTCACTCCACCGGTAGTGAAGCCTGTACACTGTACAAAAGACAAACGCAAGTCTCCGTCACACACAAACTCGTTAAAGACATCTGTATACAGAGTAAAAACTCTGCAGTATAAAGAATGGACAGAAAATATATTAGTTTAAAAGCAAAAAATTATATAAAAAAAGTCTTATCTTCGTTTTACCCCTTAATCGGGTAACTATGGAAGCTTGTTTTCCGCCACGGAATAAAACAATTTAAAAAGATAATTGCGACTTTTTCTCTCACAATTCTGACTTTTTTTCTCACAATTGCGAAAAAAGTCAGAATTGCATTAGATAAAGTCAGAGTTGTGAGTTATAAAGTCAGAGTTGTGAGTTATAAAGTCGCAAATTGTGAGAAATAAAGTCAGAATTGCGAGAAATAAAGTCAGAGTTGTGAGTTATAAAGTCAGAATTGCGAGAAATAAAGTCAGAATTGCGAGAAATAAAGTCAGAATTGCGAGAAATAAAGTCAGAGTTGTGAGAAATAAAGTCAGAGTTGCGAGTTATAAAGTCGCAAATTGCGAGAAATAAAGTCAGAATTGCGAGAAATAAAGTCAGAGTTGCGAGTTAAAAAGTCAGAATTGCGAGTTATAATGTCAGAATTACGAGTTGTAAAGTCAGAATTGAGAGTTATGTCAGAATTGCGAGTTTTAATGTCAGAATTGTGAGTTTTAATCGCAAATCTGATGTTATAACTTGCAATTGCGAATATATCTCGCAATTTTAGGAAAAAAGTCGACCTTTTTAGCCTATTTTTTATTCTGTGTCGGAAACAGTTTCCATTGGTAACTCACTCAATGATGTACATAATATCTGTAACACAATCTCACAACCCTCATTACTAGTGCATTTTCTTAACATTCGAGTGCCAGGAAGTCATTCATCTGAAGCCAAATAAATTCACTTATCCTTCGAGATACAATAAAACACTTCAAAGCCAAAGACAGCAGAATAAATAAAAGCAGAAAGATGTGGAAACAACAATATATCCAAGTGCCTATGAGGACAATATTGGGCAAATCTTACGAAACCTGTCAAGAAATGTGACCCGGGCATGTTTCAATGTTTCGATCACACTGGAACAGGCCAGAGCAAACGAGAAATACATAAAGTGCAATAACTGTATACAAATCTAGAGCAGAAATGCTGCAGCTGAGAGAGGAAGTTTACTATTCTATAGTTCAGGAAACATCCCTGAGAACGGGAGATGTCCATTGAGTGTTAAAGGGATAGTTCACCCAAAAATGAAAATTAGCCCATAATTTACTCACCCTCAAGCCATCCTAGGTGTATATGACATTCTTCTTTCAGACGAATACAATCGGAGTTATATTAAAAAATGTCCTGGCTCTTCCAAGCTTTATAATGGCAGTGAATGGCAAGTTTATGTTTTGAATTCCATCAAAGCTCATCCATCCATGATAAAAGTGCATCTATCCATCATAAAAGTGCTCCACAATGCTCTGCAGGGGTTAATAAAGGCCTTCTGAAGAGGAGCAATGCGTTTGTGTAAGATATCCATTATTATGACGTCAGATGTTGGAGTATCTCTTGCGGTTCAAACAAACTCAAGCTCCTCCCACATTTCTCCTTAAAAATTGTTGTTTTAGACTTCTAATTCATGACTGGTGTTTTGTTTTGCTCTATTCTCTGCGCTTCTGCGTTTGTCATTACGCTGTGCGTCAAGTTCAAGTGTTACTCTTTCGCCGTAAATCGATGCTTACAGCTGTCGGAAGCTAGTTATTTTAGTCGATAAAGTTTTAAATATGAATATTTCTCTTACACAAGCGCATCTCTTCACTTCAGAAGGCCTTTATTAACCCCCCGGAGCAGTGTGGAGCACTTTTATGATGGATAGATGCACTTTTATGATGGATAGATGCACTTTTATCATGGCTAGATGCACTTTTATGATGGATAGATGCACTTTTATCATGGATAGATGCACTTTTATGATGGATAGATGCACTTTTATGATGGATAGATGCACTTTTATGATGGATAGATGCACCTTATGATGGATAGATGCACTTTTATGATGGATAGATGCTCTTTTATCATGGATAGATGCACTTTTATCATGGATAGATGCACTTTTATGGACTTCAAAACATAAACTGACCATTCACTGCCATTATAAAGCTTGGAAGAGCCACGACATTTTTTAATATATTTCTGATTGTATTCGTCTGAAAGAAGAATGTCATATACACCTAGGATGACTTGAGGGTGAGTAAATTTTTAAATTAAAAGTGAGTTTTAGCCATCATGCAACAATGGCGCGTTGTGTGTGTTCAGCGAGAGAAGGTGTGTGTGTCGTTGTGAAGGCTGACGGTGGGCGAGGAACGCTCTCTCTGAGCCCTGCAGGAGCTTCTGCTGCACCGGCAGCGCTGGATCCACATGACGTTACGTGTGACGTTCTCTCCATCCGGGCAGAGGAACCGCAGACGCACCGTTCGGGAAGCGGACGGCTGACAGCATCTGCCATCCACACACACACCACACACACGAGGCCGGTGGCGGCGGGCCGTGGAGCAGCCGGCAAACGTGATCCGCTCAGGTTCCCGAGACCTCACTGTCCGTCGACACTTCTTTCCTCTCTGAATGACATTACAAAGCAACAGGAAACATTAATAATAGAGATAATACCTCCATATGAAGACATTAATTTAATATTCAACAATATTATTGATCGGCCTGCATTGACACCATTATATTTACAAGGCAGGGCTCTCGCGGTACTTTGATGTCATTCACCGATCGGTCTGTGCAGCGCCGGTTCAAGTCGAACAAGCCTATTTTCTCACATTCATAGTCATACGAGTCAGTGCACCATCTTGGGCTGCGTTCCAGTCCACTTTTAGACACACACTTGCGAACTTCCCTAAGCACTTCCCCAGTAACATCTTTGTTGATCCTGGAACAACTTTCCAATCAACCAATCAGATTTGAGGGACAAGTTTACAGTTTATGTCAAGTTTAGGCTTAGAACCAGGGTGAGGTGCTTTGACATCAGTGTTATTCACCTATCATTTCCCTCTGATTTTAGGGAAACGTTATGGGTAGGGCTAGGTTTAGGGGTAGGGATAGGGTAGGGACTTAATTTTGGGACTGGAATGTTATTCCAGGATCAACAAAATATGTTCATCCAGGAACATGTCTTACTTGGCTAAATCACGGTGACCGGGGAATCCCAGCCGCCATTTTGAAACGCGCTCCACTTCGTGAAGTGGGCGAGGGGGGTTTATATGGACAGACCCTCGCTCCCTCGATTTTGACCGAGGGAGCAAGTCTACTTCATATGTACACTTCAGGCAGCTCCATATACCACAATGCAACACGATTGTGACGTCAACGCATATTGCGTTTAATTTACCCCACCACAAACAACTCTATGATATATTAATTATTTAAAAAAGAAAAAATTAAACAACTCAAACACATACATATAGAATGGTGCATTAAACAATTTCGTAAGGTTAGAAAATAAATTATACATCAACCCCATAGTGGATTCTAAGTGATCAAGGGCTTATTCGTTCCAGTTCAGCCTATTGCAGGTTCCGCCAGTAGTGGGCACTCATGCAACGTAAGCAATGACGTACATCCGCGTGAATGAGACGGAGGGAAGTTAGCGAGTGAAGGGTATATCAGAGCCTGTCTACGGAGAGCCTGGCCACTCCCTATTAAGTCCTATTGTACCGAATTTTGGTTGTAGTTCCACCAGAGTTCCACTGGGGGCGATCGCCCATGAGTGCAAAATGAATGGGAGTCTATGGAGCTAGACGGCTAAATTTGTCTCTGTCACCCGATTGCCGCGGAGAAATCTCAGATTTGATTGTAGATTTTGCAAGTTCAACATGGGTCGAAAGTTGAATGAACGAGTACTTATGTCCTTTCAATTTCTTACAGGTTGAGTTGCTGTTGCCCACAACACGCTAGCATTCTGCTAATGAACGCTGATTGGTCAGTGAAGGACTGATTACGACCAGAGATACTGCTTGATGACATCGTGTGTGTGTGTGTTTATTTTCAGCGTGGTCTTTTAAAACAACAAAACAAAAACTCGTCTAGCACGTGTGTTTACCTGTGTCAGCTGTGTTGTCGATGCCTCGAGTGAAAAGAAAGTGCAGAGTGCGAAAGCACCAAAGTGACTGAAGGATTGCCGTAAAGCAGTATCTCTGGTCGTACGATGTGTATGACGTCATTGACATTTTAAAAGACTTTTTAAAGCAAATAAGTGACTCTAAAAAATCTAACACCCAGCAATGTGTAATTTCTTTGCATCTCCTTTCGAATACAGCATTCAAATTACTAGACAAAAAATTATATCCTGAGAAAAGTGGATTTTGATGGGTATACTATACTGCCATAGACCTCCATTCATTCTGCACTCATCCTGTGAGCGCCCTCATGTGGAACCAGAGTGGAACTGCAACCAGTTCAGTAGCCGGAAGTTTACTGAGAGTGGAAGTTCTCCCCTTATTAGACATTCTCTGGGTATATCTAAAGTCTTTGGTTTCTCTGACCAGTGATGGGAAATGGAAAACCCGGAGTGAATCCGGATTACAGTGTGATTTTTGTGGAACTTGCTTTCACTCCACTCTCAGCTCTGATCCAGTCCGTGTGTTGCCTTGTGACGTGCAAACTGATATCATTTTAATTTTAACATTAAATATGTCAACTAACTGAACGAATTTTGTCAGAAACTTAAGCTGCTCAATATTTAAAGTAAGGCAGGCGATGTTTTTCATAAGCACTTTAAGTTATATTGGCTGAAACTCTCTTCACATCCTGATTCCAATCAATAATAGAAGTGGATAAGAATAATAATAAAAAAAAGTACATATTTCGTATGTGGAAGTCTTAGGAAAAAAGTATATGGGTATATAGATGATTGAATGTACATTATGTATGTCTACTCATTTCACTATATCTCACCTTCATAGTTGGAGTGATGTCACATTCTCGGATCTGGCAAAGGCGAGTCTCTCGAACCAGCTTGCACTGTGCATTACTATTGCTCACACGACTTGAGATGCCAAACCCGCAGGAAGCAGAACATTCGGACCAGTCGGTGG
>NC_140232.1:4168881-4278881 GCF_951802725.1 Rutilus rutilus
ATACAACAAACAATAATAGACTGTTTGTAATTTCCCAAAGATACATTTTTTGGGATCACACAGCTATCAAAGATGAACAGATTTCTTTTGCAATGTCTGTGAACATACAGTACAGGATCAGATCTACTCACCTCTCCTTCAGATGAGCATAAAACAAAGAAAAACACAAGGCATATAACGGCCTGGGTCCATTGATTCCTTCCAGAACACATTTCCAAGCTTCCCCCAAGAAATGAATACCAAAATAAATTAAAAAATGTCACAAATCCCCAATGCAAAAAGCAGGTTTATCCACTTTCTAACGGACTCCGAAGATCTCAGAGGGTGTCTTCCAGCTCGTCTACTTTTTTAAGTAAGCGATTCAAAAGTAGTGCAGATACAGAGCGCATCAGTCAAACTAGTGTCTAAACGTACAGCAAGACTCAAACTCAGATGCCTTGTCAGTTTCACAGAGCATTTCCAGAGGGGCAGGACACCTTATAGAGGAGAGAGAGAGAGAGAGAGAGAGAGAGAGAGAGAGAGAGAGAGAGAGAGAGAGAGAGAGAGAGAGAGAGAGAGAGAGAGAGAGAGAGAGAGAGAGCAGTGGGAGTGTGTCTTCATAATGAGGGAGCCCTTATTTGTGTTGCTGGCCCTCTAGGGAACAGGGTGTGAATGCAAAACTGCAAAACGAGACTGCAGGTCTCAGTAGTGTGGATTACACACGACAATGAAATGACACAAAACCACCAAGACACTTAATACAGGCTTAACAAACACTTAAATATAGGGTGTTCACCTGACCACACAATTTAATTGGCCATTTGTTATGTGTTACGAAAGCCGCACTGGAGTGCATAAGAAACATTGTTATGATAGTGGAACAATTGGGAAGGGAACTCCAACCGTTTTCCGTTCGGATGGGAAGTCCTGATGCAGATGCGAAGGAAAATCCCCATAAACAACTCAGCACACACACACAAACACACACACGTAACATTCTCATTGTCGTCCTGTAAGGACATGAAAAGTGTTTTCTATTCATTCGCAGGAAGAGCTCTCCACTGGGCCTCAGGTTTGTGTTGTGAAACTCAGGAAGAGAAACATGGGAAAGCAGGGAGATCTCCAGAGATTGCTTTCATAGAATTCATATATCAGCCCTGACTGTCACTTTGAGACTTTTCTTTTCACCTTATACAAATCTGAATCAGCATGATTTGTTTATAAGAATATACACTGCTAAAAAAATGAATCAAAGTAAAAAGCCGTCAGCTGTAGTTGCCAGAACTTTACCGTAAAAAATATGGTAGCTAATGCTCAAAACAATTAATGGGTTTTAGTAGGGCAAACTTAAATTAAACAAATGAGTTCAATCAAATCAACTTTTTGGAGTGTAAAGAACTTTCTTTGTCTTTTGAGTTCACAAAACGGACACATTTTAAGTCGTCTGAACTTGTTTCTTTTAATTGAGACAAAATTTAACTGAAACTGGTCTGTGATTTCCATTTACCAGCACGCTTTGCCATGGCACTCGAAAGGGAGCGTAAATGCTCAATTTAAGTGTTATATAATGATTTTTTGTGAATGTCTGTTGAGGAGCATCAAAAGGATGTGGCGGATCTGGCGAAGAAGCTGTCAGAAATCAAATTATTGATTGAAAATTGGTTGAAAATGATCAAATATGGTTAAGATTGTGAATATTAGCCAGATGCTTAAAGGGTTGTTCCAACCCCGTAAGACTTTCATCTTCAGAACACAAATTAAGATATTTTTGATGAAATCTGAGAGCTGGCTCACTCCTTATAGGCTTCTCTGTAATCGATATCTGCCATCCCAGAAAATTTAGTGAACTAACCCTAATGCATATATGAGCTCTGACGATGACAGAGATGATGTTAAAAAGCATCTGCTCAAATTGAACCCTTCTAGATCAAAAAGATAGTGAAATGTGCTTTATTTTATTCTTTTAGTTGTTATTATACCCCTGAGGCAGCTAGAGATCCATCCGTGTTAGATATAGATCCGGGTCGCTGAAGACCTGAATATGTAATAATGATTGGCGAAGCATTCATGCATTTAAGGGTTAATCTGTTAAACTAAGGCTAATAGTTGGGCTCTACTATGGGGTGCAGTGATACATATTAACTGAACAGGTGATTTGCATCATAGCTGTTATTAACATATTTTTAAATTGAATAAATGACACACTAATCTCCACCTAAATTCAGTGTGGTGGGGCTTAAACACTGTGGAATGAATCATATGAGAGGGTGAGAAATGTGAGCGAGTAACTTTGAGAGACAGGCGAGGAGTGAAGCCAAACATGATCTGCAGGTAGGAGGGGAACAGGTGTGTGTGTGTGTGTGTGCTCGTGTGTGTGTGAATGCATAAAGACATCACAGTCAGGATTTTAGTACTGATTGTGCATCTGTCAGCTTGAGTGAGTGTGTGTGTGTGTGTGTGCGCATAAAGACATCGCAGAGCAGGCATTGGAGGATTTTAGAACTGATTGTGGATCTGTCAGCTTGAGTGTGTGAGAGTGTGCGTTTGTGCGTGTGTGTGTGTGTGTGTGTTTGCGTTTGTGGTATGTGCACACACACAGCTCTTTACGCAAATACCCAGACATACTGTAGCAATCACAAGAAAGGAGGGTCAGCTCAGTAGTAATTCTTGCACTATTTGGGAGAGCCGTGTGTCGGCCTGAAGAGAAGAAGAAGAAGAAGGAAAAAAAAAAGAAGATGAAGAGAAGGAGGTGGCCAGAATTCCAGAGATTCCTGTCCCACAAAAGCAGGATATGTGCACTGGCTCTCTCACGCTGAATGATGGAGAGAAGAGGTCATTAACACCAGGAGAGAGAGAGCGAGGGTGTTGTGAACATTTGCTATTAGACAGTCTGGCCAAATCCCAGCCATTGTTATCGGACCAGACAAACATTTCCAAGTAAGAGGTCAAGTGGACAAGGTTATATACTGCACACCTCCACAGGTTAAATAATACGCTTTTTATTGTCTAGTTCTTATGAAAATATCGATGTACTAGTGCAGTAAAGAGCCCAGAAACCAAGATAATGATCTGAGAAACCAAATATAGCCAATTCAATTCGACTAGACTATTCTTTGGTAAACCTAAGAACCAGTGAGGGATCTTTATTTTGAGGACAACCTTTATATTTAAAGAGATCCCTTGTGCATAAATGGTTGTCGGTACAGTCAGCAGCAAACTTTAACCATATTTCAGACAATAGATCTATCTATTATTATAAAACACTCTGTAGTCAATAAACTCCCTTAAAACTCATCTTTGATCACCAAAATGACATATTTAAACGTTTTTTCCTTGAAAAAAAAATTCTTCATGCCTTAAAATATCTTGAATGTAACTCGACACCCTTGCCTCATTTAGTATAAGTGGTTCTATGAATATGCAAATGAGCCCCGCCTCCACTCACTCACTCAGCTCAGAGATCCACTCGTTGACGATCACACTGTTGCTATTATACCGGCGGGATAAATGACTCTTGCGCCTGACGCAAATCTAAAATGGGTTGGTCTGAAGTAGCTTCATTACTCATAGGTGTGGTTTGGGCGTAACGTGAAATAAACCAATCAGAGCATCATCTCACATTCCCTTTAAGAGCAGGCGCGTTTGTTCCATGGCGGATTGCTATTATAACGGCGGATTTGCCAGACGTACGCCAGGAGCGGTTCACAGCCGAGGAGGCCGACGTTCTCGTCAGGGCCGTAAAACACAGAGAAGTGACATTGTATGGGGATGGGAGAAACCCACACAAATTAGCTTCGGTTAAACAGGCGTATAATAATTTTGGTAAATGTGTAAGCTAGATTTATGCCTATTTCTTCACATCTTCATGGACACAACAATGATTTCCCTCATGTGGAATATTTTTCCTTGTAATTATGTATGGTTTGCAAAAATGTGAACTGCTGCGTCTGTGTAGATGAGAGAAGCAAAGTGTATGTGTGTTGTGCACACGCTACATTATGGCTGTGAGGGACCGAGAAGCCAAGAATAAGGAACACAAGCTTTGCACAAAAAATGGGTCTTTATTTGAACCCAGGAAAAGGGCGCATGACACTCGCCCCCAGTAATCTACAAAACTCCCTCCAGAATTTGGACACAAATTGGGGCCCCCTGTCGGAAACCACATCCATCAGGAGGCCATGATGGTAATTTAGGCAAGGGGATAAAATGAGCCACCTTCGAGAACCGGTCCACTACGGTCAAAATGACCGTCTTGCCCTGGGAGGGCGGTGAGAAAAATCAAGCGCTATGTGGGACCAGGGTCTCGAAGGGACAGACAGCGGGTGGAGTAACCCATCCGGGGGTCGATTGAAAGTCTTACTACAAGCACAAACCGAACAGGCCAAAACAAAATTCCGAATGTCACAAGCCATTATCGGCCACCAGAATCGTTGCTTATGCAAAAAGCTGGTATGGTTTAGTCCTGAATGACACCATGTTGGAACAATGACCCCACCAAATAACATCAGACAGTAATTCCTCAGGTACAAACAAATGACTCGGTGGGCAACCGGGCGGGGGTGTTACCCCTTCTAAGGCTGTGCGGACCTTCAACTCGATTCCCCATGTGAGTGTGGAGACAATACATCTCTCAGAAATAATTCACTCTGGAGAGGACTGGCGTTCAGAATGGTCAAAAACGCATGACAAGGAATCGGGTTTGATGTTTTTAGAGCCAGGACGGTACGAAAGAGAAAACTCAAAGCGACCGAAAAAAAAGTGCCCACCGAGCCTGCCTGGAGTTGAGTCGTCTAGCGGATCTGATGTATTCGAGTTTCTTGTGATCGGTCCAGACGATAAATGTACCCCCGACCCCTCTAACTAATGACGCCATTCCTCCAAAGCTAACTTGACTGCCAACAACTCTCTGTTACCAATATCACAGTTATGTTTGGCGGTCCGTGGAAGAGCGCTGGGAAAGAACCGCACCTACCCCCACCTCCGATGCGTCGACCTCCACCACGAACTGACGTGACGGATCAGGGGCTATCAGAATGGGAGCTGAAACAAAGCGGCTCTGGAAAATGCAGCTTCGGTTGCACCAGACCACCTGAACGTCGTCCTGGTGGAGGTCAAGGCAGTCAGAAGAGCGGCTAGTTGGCTGAAATTGCGAATAAAACGTCGGTAAAAATTGGCGAACCCCAGAAACCTTTGTAGGGCCTTACAGGAATCTGGGTTTGGCCAATCAACCACAGCCTTAATCTTGTCTGGATCCATGCGCACTCCCACGGACGAGACGATGTAACCTAAGAAAGGAATAGACTGTGCATGAAAAGCGTATTTCTCCACCTTGACAAAAAGCCCATTCTCTAGCAGCCTCTGGAGCACTCTCCTGACGTGCTGAATATGTTACTGGAGAGACAAAGAAACTATCAATATGTCATCCAGGTAGACATATATGAACTGGTCGATCATGTCTCTCAGCACGTCATTAACGAGTGCTTGAAAAAACGCAGGAGAGTTTGACAGGCCAAAAGGCATATTCAAAGATATTCAAAGTGCCCCCTGGGGGTATTAAATACAGTTTTCCACTCATCCCCCTCATCCCCCACGCAAAGGATAAGTATTCTTTACCATGATGTTGTTCAACCCTCGGTAGTCAATACACGGTCGCAGCGAACCATCCTTCTCCACAAAAAAGAACCCCGCCCCAGTAGGAGAAGAGGAAGGATGAATGAGCCCGGCTGCTAAAGAAACAGAAATGTATTTCTCCATGGCCTCCCTATCTGGAGCAGAAAGCGAGTATAACTTGCCCTTAGGTGGAGACGTACCTGGTAGTAGATATATGGCACAGTCATAGGGATGATGCGGAGGAAGAGAAGCAGCCCGGGACTTACTGAACACTATCTTCAGGTCGAGGTACTTCTCGGGCACGTTTGACAAATTCACAGACTCATCCTGCAATACAGAACAAGACACAGACGAACAGGCAGACACAAGACAAGAGGCATAGCACTGATTGCTCCAGGCCGAGATGGAGCTGTGGCCCCAGTCAACCCTGGGATTGTGCTGCACCAACCAGGGATGACCTAGGACGATGGGGACCAGTGGAGAGTCCATGAGCATAAAAGACAGCTCCTCTGTGTGGTTATCCAATGTGATGAGGGAGACCGATGGTGAATGAAATGTCAGGAAGTTCTTGTTCGTTAAGTGCACTGACAGTAATCCTGTGAGTGAGGGGAATGATAGGGACCTGAAGGTTGTGTGCTAATGCTTGGTCCATGAAATTACCTTCAGCTCCCGAATCCAACAAGGCCTGGCAGTGGTGAAACTGGGTTGCCCATTGCAGTCTTACCGGGAAGAGAGTCGAAGATGAGGATTTCTCCACGGAAAGTCCACCCGACAGTGGCCTCAGCTCTACTGCCGGGCTTGATCTTTTACCGGGCAGTTCATCAGAAAGTGCCCGGCTCCACCGCAGTAAAGGCAAAGTCCCTTCATTCTCCGCCGTTCTCTCTTCTCCTGGGAAAGCTGAGCTTTACCCACCTGCATGGGTTCGTGATCCATTGCGGGGCTGACCGTATTGCTGACGCTGGACCTAGAATACTCTGGGTTCTCGGAAACCAAAATCTGGCGCGCTTGCTGCTCCCATCGCTGTAGTTGTGCGTCCACACGCAGTGCCAGTTCAATAAGTCCGTCGAGATCCGTGGGGAGTTCCAGCGTGAAGATCTCCTTCTGAATACGGTCAGCCAACCCATGCAGGAACATGACCCACTGCACCTCCTTGTTCCATTTGCACTCCCTGCTACCGTGCGATCATAGACCCGCCTCAACTCCTCGGAGAGTGCTTGGAACGAGGAACAGCACGGATGTTGGTTCTCCCACACCGCCGTTCCCCACTGAGCCGCGCACCCCGACTGTAACGTCATAACCAATGCCACCTTAGACTGTTCCGTGGAAAACGTCAGGGGCTGAAGAGAAAAGAACGAGCATTTGGTTAGAAATGCTCTGCAGAAGTTAGGCTCACCAGAGTATGCTTCAGGAGTAGGTAGGCACGGCACATGCTGATGACTGCTGTTTGGAGGAGTGGGAGGAACGGACGGTGGGGGTGGTTCGGACACCTGCGGTACCAAGGCTTGCACCACGCGACCCGTAACAGCCATCTGTTCCTCTTGATGATCCATGCGAGCATCGTTGTTGGACAGAAACTCTCTTAGATCGGACGCACTGAATCCATTGATGGTCAGATCGTTCTGTCAGGGTCAATGAAAGAGGATTCAGTAGCGAGTGTGAAAACAACTGGATGACGTGGGTCCGATGAATAGAGGTGCCCGGGAACACGGACGTGAATGGGCAACCCAATCCTCCATGGAAAACAAGGAAGAGCGACCAGGAAGACAGAACCCGTAATCCAGACACGAAACGCAGGGACCACAAAGACAGCCAGGACCAGGACCAGGACACGAACACAGGGAACTACAAACGATCTGACAAACACGGGCGGATGGCAAGGACATTAAATAGAAGAGCTGATCAGCAGAAGCTGGCGCTGATGATCTGATCAGCGGCAATCAGCAGCCATACCCACACTCACACACAGGGAGAGAGAATGAGTCAGTGAATTCATGAACCGTGACAGTTGCTGTCAGGGCTTCATAAGTCATATTTACTGACCAGAATATCATATTCATGTATTATATTTGGGGTGGGCTCTAAGTGAGCACCTGCAAACACCCAAACATCCTAGTTTTACACAGCAAGCTTCACTCACACTTCTTCACTTTTACACACTTGCGTCACTCACATTTCTGAAGAAATTTATTCAGAAATGACAAAATCCAGTAATGTATAAACTAGAAACTTTGTTCAACAGAACTTAAAGGAGTCATAATGTTGTGTTACCTTGGATACCCAAATGCTCTATTATAGTATTTTAGGCACTTCTAAAAAAGAAAAGTGGAAAAAAAATCAACACAGAGCCCCTCAGACCCTTATTTCTAAAGGCATTATTGTCTCGCGAGATCTGATGCGATGTTTTGGCTGTCGTGGACGGTCATTATAATAATGCAAATGAGGGGCGCGTTGATTGGTTGCAGGAATGTATTTTACTACTTCCAAGCGGTACAAAAACATAGACAAAATACTGCAATAGCTCAATAAATGTGACGGTACTTATTGTTAGTGAAATTGTAATCACAACCAAAGAAAAAAGAAAAAATACACCATTGCCATATACATTCTTACAGAAGCCCCACTAACTGAAAGCTATTTTCAAACTGCATGTTTTGCATGAGTTTGGCTAATAATGTTTAGTGGTATATTGTTTTCATACTTGCATTTAAACAGTTTTAGCCACTGAGCATGGACTCCTGTACCGTCACTACTGTAGCTGCTAGTGTAAAACAAAGTCGAAAGATGTGGCTAGCATTCGTAGAGTCCATTCCCCGTGTTTACCTCGAAGGTAACGTTACATACAATAGCCGCATTAGCTGTTAGCTGCTATTTGTTAACCACAGTAGAGCAATAAAAACACAGTCTTACCTTTTCAATTTCTGGCAAGTCCCTGATGGTTGGGATGGCACCTTTTCCCAAACGGAGCTTCGAGGCCAAGTTCGCCTGATACTGCCCCAAATTTGTAAAAGATTCCGGTGTAAAATGTTTAGCACACACACCTAACGATACGCCACTTGAAAGAGTTGTTGGGACAGCGTCATTAAAAATGAATTTCATCCACTGTTCCCTGATAGTTTCGTCCGTTTTTGGTAGATAAAACACATTTGCATGTTGTTTGTGGCAGTCACCCACAGAGCATCTCAGGTGTGCACTCGATTTCTCCATCTTTCTCGAGTCAACTAAACTGAATCTGAGGGGGAGAGGGGGAGAGGGGCGGGCTTCCCGCGGCATAGGTTTGCGGTGTCCATATTTGGTATATCCTCCCCCCGTCTTGACGTCAAGAAGGGGAAGAAATCAAAATCTCGTTTTTTCGTGCGCGTGCACGTGGCCTATTTTACAAACCCCGAGGTAAACAAACGCTTCACTTTTAAATATCGGCTTCCCGGCCAGTGTATAATCATTATGCAATCATAACATACATTGATTCTCGTGGAAAAGTGAAATTTCTACATTATGACTCCTTTAATAAAGAAATTTCATTAAAGGGTTTATGTGTTTGTGTCTATGTCAGTGCAGTTATCTCTATTCAGGCCAGTGTGCTTGTAAACACATAATTTAATGCCAAAGATGGATAAGAGGGTGCAGTGAGTCAGCCGGACGTTGGGTGTGTGAAGTGTGTTTGATGGCAAGCTTGTTTTTTCCAAAGCACTGTAATGGAATTTGTGCTTCAATGACTGACTCACCGGGAGAAGCAAAACAGAGCGCGAGGATATGTTTACAGAGAGATATTATAGCAACGCTGACACATTATAAACTCTTAAAAGAACCATCTGCAGGATTAGAACACAATTAAGTAATGTTTAAAAGGGTCCTATAATGCCCTTTTCACAAGATATAAATTAAGTCTCTGATGTCCCCAGAGTGTGTCTGTGAAGTTTTAGCTCAAAATACCCCACAGATATTTTTATATAGCATGTTAAAGTCATCACTTTTTGAGGGTGAGCAAAAACAGGCCGTTTTTGTGCGTTTCTTTAAATGCAAATGAGCTGCTGCTCCCGGCGCAGAGGGCGGAGCTTCAAGAGCTCGTGTGTTAACAGCTCCGATTACCTCACACACACATGCAGTAAAAATGTCAAAAAATGTCAGCCTTTTATGTTCAAACAGGAGTTGGACAAAGATGGAGAGACTCAAGAAGAAGTGACAACATGAAAATGCAACAGGACATTTCTGAATTGTTAGTTGATGAATTAGCTGATGGGGAGTTAACTCTTTTCTAGTCATTGATTAGCATATTCTGTCTTGATAATCTATAAATCGCGTTCCCAGGGGCGGGGTTTATGTACATTTTAGGGTTAGTGATGTCACTAACCCGGGAGGAATGTCGTGTAGTCCCTACCAGCCGTTTATTAGTCCTTAAAAACAAATTTCTGTTAAAGAAAATATCTCCCTTTGCTTTGAACTTTGAGCGTTGTAATTTTGCAGATGTTGTTTATGCTCAAACACCAACATTACACACTAACTAAAGTAAAAAAAGTGAAATCATAATCAACCACCCCTTTAATAAACCCACATTTAAAAATAGCCTCACTTAGAAACACTTTTGCAGTGTTCATTTTCACAATCTATCAAGCCGAAGCTTCATCTCACAAATGCTGGAGTCATACGTCGGGGTGTGTCCCGCTTCATCTGCGCTTCACAGAGCCCTCGCTGACAGGTCAAAGGTCACACACATTCCTCACCAGGATGTCCTGAAGATCTCCCGAGAGCATTGGTTCCCGGGGCATCACACTGTGACACTGTCCCATAAGAGACATGTTTTACTGCTCTATTCAATACAATTATTTTATGTATAATAGAGTTTTAATTGGTTTGCATGTTTTCTTAGTCCATTTTATTCCACTTAACGTTTTAAGAAATGTATGGTTGGTAAGCAGGAACTACACTTGAATAAAGAGAGCAGCATGGCAAACAAACAGGGTGCACAAAAGATACCAATGGCTTTTCTGGAGTGTGGAGTTACCACTTGCGGACTCACCTTTCCAGACGCCACTTCAAGCTTTTGAATTATCACTACTTTTGGACTGTGTATACACTGGTGGACACTCACATTGGGACGCTTCAACACAAGGATTCTTATGGACTGTTTTATGGTATGGTGCGATGGACTCTATGCTTTTAACAGCCTGTTTCAGCCTGTTTGAAATCGCTGGTGTTTCTGACGTCACAAACTACCTTGTAACCAATCAGATCAACGTGTGATCGTCAACGAGTGGATCTCTGAGCTGAGTGAGTGAGTGGAGGCGGGGCTCATTTGCATATTCATAGAACCATGAATACTAAATGAGGCAAGGGTGTCGAGTTACATTCAAGATATTTTAAGGCACAAATAAAAAAAATTCAAGGAAAAAAACATTTAAATGTCATTTTGGTAATCAAAGGAATTTTAAGGGATACAATTATTGACTAGAGGGAGACTTTAAATGTAAAAAAGTCTTTAGATCACATATTTAAGATGGTCTGTCAAACTAAAAGAAGTTCAACTTAAAAAAAAAGGCATTTAATAACTGTTCTCTGCTCCATTCATGATGTGTTTAGAAGGAAGAGAGCATCCCGGATGAACGTGCCCTTAGAAGGTTTTAGAACAGAGCTGTAGTCTCTATGGTGAAAGATTATAAACTCAAGACACTGTGCAAACATGGTAAGATGGCTGATAAGTTTCCCTGGAATGATAACAGAAATGTAAATCCCTAAATTGTGTGGAAAATATGATTCCAAGGGTTTGATAGAGTGAAAGTTACTTTTTAACAACAACAGGCCAGTCCAAATACCTTAATATTTCCATAATCTTAGTCAATGATCAACAGAAAGTTTCATTTAGCTTCTATGGAAATAGTTTGTGGCTTTGTGTTGGCTTGACAGATGCGTGAAGGTACAACATATGCGTGTCTCTCTCGCTCTAATAGCAGTGATGAAAGCGCCTCTGAGATCACCTCCTTCCTTCATCACTGCTGATGCACAGCAATAACTCGCCGTTCTTTCAGATGAACAGGTGTGCGAGAGCTTAGTTCTGCACAGTGTGTGTAAGTGCATAAAAATGCAAAGCACTTCAGAGTATGAGTGTGCATCTTTTTGGCAAGCTGAGGTCCATAAGTGTTTGCCCTTGTTCTTGAACAAAATCCCTCCTTCCCTCTCTATCCACCTTATTTTTCATAGTCATTTGTAACTTGAATATGTCTAGCTTCTGGTCTCATTCGCTTCCAGTTGTACAAAACCCGTCCATTATACTGCTTTAAATTGCAAACTTTTCATTGTAATCATATTATTCTAATTTCATTATATTCATAAACACACCAGTTTGTAGCGCAAATAGCTTTACTGTTTACGACACTTTGTTTTATTTACCCATAGGTGCTAATGAAATGTTTCGCACATTCAAGTGTGTGTAATATTGGGTAATATCATTTTGTGGCCCCATTTGCATCAATAGCAAAATAATAAAATCCATGATAGTGATTTTTTTTTTCAAAAGAGGAAAAAAACAGAGAAGGATGTCAAATCTGCCGTTGTTTCACACATTGACCTGATTGGTTACAAGGTAGTTTGTGACGTCAGAAACACCAGCGATTTCAAAGCGTGTTTTTGAGACTGTCTTTGGTTCACTGCAGTTTTAAGGAGAAAATACTCAGCAATGGTGTCGACTTATGAATTTACACATGGTTAGTCTTAAAGCATATTAAAAACCCCACATAGACATATAAACAACATTAAAAGCTTGATTTTCACCACAGGGGGACTTTAAGTGTTTTCTGGAAGACCTCATCCTGACCTCAAGAAATCACACAGAAGCTAGCCAATCAGATTACAGCTTGCTAGTTTGGCAGGTCTTGCCATTTTGTCACAAAAGGATGATCTGGATGTCTATGGGTTTGTCAGACCGTCTCGCTGAAGTCGATTCACTTCACTGTAAGAATCCAGTGTCCAGAAACCCAATTTTTTCATTCTACTGGTGAATCTGGCTGTGTCTGCAGTGCTGAGCACACAGAAAATAAGGTAAACAGTGTTTTCAAAGCGGGTAAAGTGTCGGGGTTTCTGAGGCAATGCGCTCTCACACAGGCCTGGCTGTTTGAGGAGGAACGCAACGGGGAAAACCACTTTCTCCTACAGAGCACAGCCTGTTGATTTCATGAGGAAAAATGTTATCACAGAGAGTTACCAGCAAACAAACACTGCTGAGAACACATCCTCACACAGGACACAGTGAAAGCCTGCTTGTAAACGTTGACCTCATGGCCATCTCTTTATCAAACTAACTAAATTCACAAGGCCCAGGATATTATTTTATGGGTGAGCCCCTTCAAGACCCAAATGAGTCATCTGTGGCCACATCTACATGACTGAAAACAGCATTTTTATTTTAAAGGGGACATATCAATGAAAATCGGACTTTTTCCGTGTTTAAGTGCTATAATCGGGTCCCTGGTGCATCTTCCAACCCAGAAAACGTGAAAATTGAAACACAGCTACTGTTTTGATGAGCCTTTCTCTGCAAACATGTAAAAAAATAAGCCGATCAGATTTTGCACGCCTTGTGTGACATAGAACGGAGATCTTATTATAATATTGCCGCCCCTTTATCTGCACGTTTCCACCCACGGAGCCGCCGTTTGGTTTCGCAAGCGACAACAGTGACCAGTTCTAACGCAATGGCAAAAGTTCCAGCAAAGCATGAAACTGTTCTGTCGTTGAGCACAGACGAGCACTGAACACTGTTGACCAAAAACTGTCACAGCTGCCTTATCAAGACCTCAGGGAACTGTCAACTTGTGTAAAAGTTAAACATGACGGTTCATGAAAGTCGATGAGATGAATCAATGTAGATCCACAACAACTACATACATGTTTCCACTAACCATTCAGAAACGTCCAGGTGCGTCTAAAAGTGAAACTCTTCCTGAGTCTCTCCGTAAGGCTGCACTCGCTACTGTTATTTCTGAGATTTTAGATGAGTGAGATTATTTGCGTTTTGTTATTGTATCCGAAGTTCGTGTAAAAGGATCGATCGTCTTCTGAACGGGGGCGGGAGCAGCAGCTCATTTGCATTTAAAGGGACACGTACAAAAACAGCACGTTTTTGCTCACACCACAAAAAGGGGCAAATTTGACAAGATATAATAAATGAACTGGGAGGTATTTTGAGCTGAAATTTCACAGACACATTCTGGAGACACCATAGATTTATATTACATCTTATGAAAAGGGGCAAGATGGCGTAAAAAGGTGATTTAGCATTTTTTAGCATTGACGGAAAGTGTTTTAAAGGTGTAATATTGACAGAAAGTCCGTCAACATTACCGTGTTTTTCAAAAGTTTCTCGTCTACACTGAGATGGCGTAAAAATGCTAAATCACCTTACTGCACATGCGTAATACACAATAAAAGCTCTCTGAGATGATACAAGAGACCAGACATAATAAAGTTCTCATGCTATTCTTCTGACACGATCATCTCATTAGCTAAATATCTTCAGGTCACACTCATGTTTTGACGCAGGACAGAAATTGCAATTGCATTTTCGAACATTTTGAACCCATTTTGAGCCCAAATTAATGTATAGTGGGACCAGCACAATGTTCCCGATTGCCTCCTGGCAATGGTCCTGCTGGATAATTATGGCAAATGGAGCAAATACAAGAAATGCAAGAAACTGATTCACATCACTGCTATTGCACATTTACAATCCACAATCCCACAAGCAGTTATTTATTTCACTTTAATGACTCGCGTTCCTGCTCTACCCATCAGGTCATCTATTTGCTTAAACGGCTTGGTTGGTTCTTACGCTAATTTAACTATGAGAGCTGACGGCCGGCCTGAATGAAATCTGTTTGCCTGTGGAGGCTCTCAGACTTTCCCTGAGTCACCGGCCCTCAAAAGACGCCTTTATCCTCTGCAAAGTCAAAGCTTACCTGATGCAATTAGGTCAACACATATAATCACACACACACTTTAGAAAGCTTAATAAAGGAGCTTCACTCACACACAACCTCACTTAAATCTGGAATGTAACACTAGTGTACTGCTAACGGAAATGCACAATGCACTGAATATAACAAAAGTGAAACAGTATGCAACGACAGATAGGAGTGAGCGGGGCACTGCTTTAGGAGTAGGATGGTAGTTGTGAGGTCCTCTTCCAAGCAACCACACAAATCTCTCTGGCATTGTCATTTTATCACATTTCTCTTTTAAGTGTGTTTGAAGGTCAGAGGGGCTTGTGGTCAGTCCGATGGCTTTGAGTGTCTGGTCAAAACAAACACTGGCAGTCAATGACGTGTCTAGCCGTGTTGTGTGCCTAGCACTTTACTGCAGCTCTGTTCAGAAGTAAAACAGCGGCTTGGTTTGTCTTTCTGAGATGTGTTTGTTTCAGTCATGCATTGCCACCTGACCAAATTAAGAGACACATGCTGTTTGTACCATCACAGTAATCTTACTACCGGTATTTGTGTATTATATAGTATGTAGGCTATACAGTGCACTTTATGCAAATGTTTTGTATGCGTGGACAACACAACATTTTCTCAAATGTGCAGTACACCAGAACACACTCTAATCCCAGCAAATAGGAAATATTCTGACAAGGTTCTTTCAAATTTATTAACAAACCGTAGTATCATAGATCGTTCAAAGTTATCTGTGCTCCGTCCGAATAGCTATGCTTACTTCCATATAGTGCTGTAGTAGCCTAGCCTACTCGAGTCCGGACTCGAGACGGTTTTCTATCATTTCTGACTTGTCTTGGACTTGGTCATTGGTCTCGCCAAATGTTTTAGTTGGTCTCGACCGAGTCCAGCATATGCTTTTTTCTCCTTCAAAACAAAACCATTGATGGAGCGTGCTTGTTCAGAAAACAGGTAACGTTACTGGTTTAATTCACAATCCATCTAGAATGGGAATTGACATTGGTCGCCTGGGAACGGCAGGCATGGACCATCCCAAACACAAAAGTGCATTTGAAAAGCATTTGAGTATTTTTATGAGGTTAGAAAGCAGGGCTGAAAGATGAATCGTATTTTCAATGTCATTGCGATATGAACATGTTATTTAGTGATAGGCACCGAAAAATGCTATTAAACGGGCCGTGGGGCATCAGACCGGGCAGCACACACACACACAAACACACGCACACGCATACACACACACACACACACACACACACACACACACACACACACACAGCTGTAGTGAAGAAGCGAGTTGACAACGTTTATTACTGTAATATGTGCAATACACCTTCATGAGTAAAAAGACAATAGTGAATTTGCTGCTGTAAACTGTAATGTTGCTGCTCTAGAAACAACATTTAGTTATATTCAAATATTATATTCTAAACCTGAAGGGGCCTGCATTTAATAACAACCAGGCAGCTAAAATGCACACTTTAATATGCCACATGGTTTTTGATCATTACAAATAATAATGCAAAATGATTATCTTAGAATAGAAGATATGCTGTCTCTCACATCACATAAATTATCAATAGTTTAGTACGTGGTCTTGAAGAGATTTTTTTTTTTTCTGTCTCAGTCTTGACTGCCTCAGTTTGACTTAATCTTGACTTGGACTCGAACCTCTTTGGACTCGGTCTTGACTAGTTCTGGTCTTGGACTCGAACCTCTTTGGACTCGGTCTTGACTAGTCCTGGTCTTGGACTCGAACCTCTTTGGACTCGGTCCTGACTAGTCCTGGTCTTGGTCTCAAACCTCTTTGGACTCGGCCTTGACTAGTCCTGGTCTTGGACTCGAACCTCTTTGGACTCGGTCTTGACTAGTCCTGGTCTTGCACTCGAACCTCTTTGGACTCGGTTGACTAGTCCTGGTCTTGGACTCGAACCTCTTTGGACTTGGTCTTGACTAGTCCTGGTCTTGGACTCGAACCTCTTTGGACTCGGCCCTGGCTAGTCCTGGTCTTGGACTCGAACCTCTTTGGACTCGGTTTTGACTAATCCTGGTCTTGGACTCGAACCTCTTTGGACTCGGTCTTGACTAGTCCTGGTCTTGGTCTCGAACCTCTTTGGACTCGGCCTTGATTAGTCCTGGTCTTGGACTCTAACCTCTTTGGACTCGGCCTTGACTAGTCCTGGTCTTGGAATCTAACCTCTTTGGACTCTGTCTTGACTAGTCCTGGTCTTGGACTCGAACCTCTTTGGACTCGGTTGACTAGTCCTGGTCTTGGACTCAAACCTCTTTGGACTCGGTCTTGACTAGTCCTGGTCTTGGACTCGAACCTCTTTGGACTCGGTCTTGACTAGTCCTGGTCTTGGACTCGAACCTCTTTGGACTCGGTTGACTAGTCCTGGTCTTGGACTCGAACCTCTTTGGACTTGGTCTTGACTAGTCCTGGTCATGGACTCGAACCTCTTTGGACTCGGCCCTGGCTAGTCCTGGTCTTGGACTCGAACCTCTTTGGACTCGGTTTTGACTAATCCTGGTCTTGGACTCGAACCTCTTTGGACTCGGTCTTGACTAGTCCTGGTCTTGGTCTCGAACCTCTTTGGACTCGGCCTTGATTAGTCCTGGTCTTGTACTCTAACCTCTTTGGACTCGGCCTTGACTAGTCCTGGTCTTGGAATCTAACCTCTTTGGACTCTGTCTTGACTAGTCCTGGTCTTGGACTCGAACCTCTTTGGACTCGGTCTTGACTAGTCCTGGTCTTAGACTCGAACCTCTTTGGACTCGGTCTTGACTAGTCCTGGTCTTGGACTCGAACCTCTTTGGACTCGGTCTTGACTAGTCCTGGTCTTGGACTCGAACCTCTTTGGACTCGGTTGAGTCCAAAATTATTATCTTAGAATAGAAGATATGCATCACATCACATAAATTATCAATAGTTAAGTACGTGGTCTTGAAGAGATTTTTTTTTTCTGTCTCTGTTTTGACTGTCTCAGTTTGACTTGGTCTTGACTTGGACTCAAACCTCTTTGGACTCGGTCTTGACTAGTCCTGGTCTTGGACTCTAACCTCTTTGGACTCAGTTGACTAGTCCTGGTCTTGGACTCGGTCTTGACTAGTCCTGGTCTTGGACTCGATCCTCTTTGGACTCGGTTGACTAGTCCTGGTCTTGGACTCTAACCTCTTTGGACTCGGTTGACTAGTCCTGGTCTTGGACTCAAACCTCTTTGGACTCGGTCTTGACTAGTCCTGGTCTTGGACTCAAACCTCTTTGGACTCGGTCTTGACTAGTCCTGGTCTTGGACTCAAACTCTTTGGACTCGGTCTTGACTAGTCCTGGTCTTGGACTCAAACCTCTTTGGACTCGGTCTTGACTAGTCCTGGTCTTGGACTCGACAAAGTATATCTGAATTCATAGAATTCATAAAACAGTAGGCGAAAAGTGACCGGATCACCTGCTACAGCACTGGGCTTTAATAATATTCTCAAAACGTTCTATAAAATGTTTGTGGAATACTTTTTTAATATTACTACTTGTTTCAGAATGTTTAGAGAACATTCAAAAGTAACATCACAGTACTGTTTGCAGAATGATTTAAACATTTTTAAAGCATTTAAAAAAAAAAAACATTTTGAAAGTTCAGAAAACATTTAGAAATAACAGCAAAAAGTTATTAGAACATATATTAGCTGGAATACTACTAATCCCACAATGCAACGCGTTCAACTAGACCTTTCATTTCCAGTGTGACAAATGAAAAAGAAATAGAAAAAAAAAATCTTGACTCATGATTTGATAGTAAAATTTTTTATTAAAATGCGAAATAAGTTTATTTCCATGATGACAACTTGCATGACTTCATGAGGTCATGTGAGAATTTTAGTTAATACATTTAAGTTAAATGTAGTGACCAATTTAGTGTTGAAGTTCCTATTTACGAGTTTAGACATGTGTTCGAGTGATTTCTATCAAATGGATTCGCTGCCATTTTCACTTCCATTTCAGCACAAAAATCAATAAAAATAATGTAAAAAGGAAGAGAAAATTGCATGTGTTTGATGCTAATTAGAACTTATAATAACACATTGCTTTTTTCATAATTCTTGCATATTAAAATTACATACGATAATTAAATGATGACTATTTTTACTATAATAGACAGTGTATAATACATACTGTATTATCCAGTAAGTAGCAAATTAATATTTAATTCTGAAAACAGCCATAATAAATGATATGATTCAGATGCATAATTAAAGGAAACACCTGCACACATGGGAGGAACCTCGCTGACAAACAAATGTCATGCTATCCATGCAGTAAATGACCTCTTCATTTGGGTGGATGTCGCATGTCACCCAGAGTTGTAGTCGGTCACACCTGGCCTGTGCCACAAACGTTATGTTTATAGTGTCTCAGCATCTGTGAGCAGCAGTGAGGAACAAACCTGGATGTCAACTGTGGAAATCCCAGTGCACAGAACTCACTCTCTCTCTCAGTGTTTTTCGCCCATTCTCTCCTATATAAACACTTAAAATCTCTGTGCGAATGGAAAAACAAGTGCAATGGGCGTGTGGTCATGTGTGCGGTGAGACGGGAGGTTACCTGGAACAGAGACAGAGCTGGGTGTGAGAAGCGACCTGGGGAGGACACTGCAGCTGTGCGTGTGTTTGTACCAAAGGGTCAAGGTTTGGCCTGTTAGCAATAGCAGCCGGTAGATGTAGTAACTACACCATCTGAACCCAAAAAGCTTCTTTCTCCACTGGCGGCCAATCAAAAGTAGCTGAATATTCTGATTAATTACTTTTTTTTTCAAAACTGAAATTTGAACTAAATACTAAATATCTAGTTGTACATATCCTGCTGAAAAATGTTGCACAAACCAGCAAGAATTCAACTGATGTTTGTCCAGGCTGGGTTTTGCTGATTAGATCTGGTCTAGGATTCTCGCTGGTCAAGAAATGCTGGATTTTTTGGCAGGGTATGAATGGATTTCTTTAAAAAGATAAATGAGATTGATGGCAAACATTTGAATAATAGAGTATGTATGTAACATAATGTATGTTATTATTAGTTGTCAAATGTGGATTTATACATGCAGCACATATCAGCTGAACTCACTTTAAATTCTATTTATTCACTTTGCAAGTTCAGTTCAGTTAAGATTTGAATCTCCCTGATTTAGCCACCTGCTGTTTACTATCATTATAGGCTACACTTCAGTTATTTGTCAAAGTTAGACTATTTTTAAAATATAAAAAGTCTTTCAAGACAAAAGTGCACTGAATCACTGGACACAACTACCTACTTATGGAACAGATTTAGCAGATTTTAGACCCATCTATAGGTCTGTTTCAGTTGCCCCTCCAGCACGTCACTGATCCTAAACTCAGGCTTAAGGTCGCACTGAGACGGTGATGGTTTGGGTGTGTTGTGGTTAGGCTTGGGAGTTTTTGGTCCAGTGATCCACACCCACTATCTGTGGATAGATGAGTGGGAGAGACAGAAAGAAAAGGAAAGAATACATACAAACAGACATATTATGAAATTGGGGTTTTGTGACACAAAAGAGCACATTGAGAAACATTTTAATGCTGCTCTAGATGATTTGGCCAAAAAAAGTCAAGCAGTTTACCTGACTTCACCCTATGAAGCATCTGGTGCAACTAGAGCAAATACTGTAGCCTCTGGGATCAAAGCGGAATTAGTCCCCCTGATTCATTTTATCCCTTAAAACTCATCTTGGGTCACCAAAATGACATATTTAAACCTTTTTCCTTGAAAGAAGTTTCTTCATGGCTTAAAATATCTTGAATGTAACTCGACACCCTTGCCTCATTTAGTATACACGGTTCTATGAATATGCAAATGAGCCCCGCCTCCACTCACTCACTCAGCTCAGAGATCCACTGGTTGGCGATCACACGTTGATCTGATTGGTTACAAGGTAGTTTGTGATGTCAGAAACACCAGCGATTTCAAAGCGTGTTTTTGAGACTGTCTTTGGTTCACTGCAGTTTTAAGGAGGAAATACTCAGCAATGGTGTCGACTTATGAATTTACACATGGTTTGTCTTAAAGCATATTAAAAATACCACATAGACACATAAACAACATTAAAAGCTTGATTTTCACCACAGGGGGACTTTTAGGGTGTGTTCACACTTGGCATGTTTGGTTGGATTAACCAAACCCTGGTGCGATTGCTCTGTTAGTGCGGCTGATTTGAATAAGTGTGAACGCTGCCATCCGAACTCTGGAGCCACCAAACAAACGGACCGAGACGCTGAAAAGATGAGTCTCGATCCGCTTCCAAACCAACTCTGGTGCGGTTCGAATGAAATATGAACGCAATATGGACCAAAGACATGTAAACCAACCAAAAACAGGAAGATGCAACCCTAAAAAGGACTGTTTTTTCTCATCATAGTCGTGATGTTGTCCATCACAGTTCAGTACAGGCATCAGAACCACGTCTCCTCGCAGCAGATCTGTGTGTGTGTGTGACGGAGGGATTCCTGGCGTGTTTTGACTCCTTTACACATTTAATAAGCTCTACACAAGTTCTCAGCTGATCAAAATACCATTATATGTAGCTACGCACATACAGCGAGCGCATTTAGCCCAGAACACAGCGCTGTTTCGGTAAGTTCAGTCTCAAAATAGGCAATTCGTCATAAAAGCCGACCAATCAGGTTGTGAACGTATCCCTATGCCTATAGGTTCGGAATCTTTTGGTTCTGTCATAAAAATGCCAATGTAAACGCTAATCGGACCAGGACTAAATTTACATATATATATATATATATATATATATATATATATATATCTTCTTTTTTTATTGGTCTGGACCAAATGAACCAAAAACTGAACTACAAGTGTGAACACCCATAATAATAGTTCATCATCATTTTATAACATGCTGTGGCCATTTATATATAAATATATACACAAAGTGTTGTGCTCTGGAGGCCTTATTGGCTGTTGTGCTGGCATGGCCACATGCATTCATTTTGTTAAGTTGGTAATGCTCTAATATTCCATTTAAATTACAAAACTGAGAATTCTTTTATTTGATATCAGTTAGGCAAAGCCAAAGGGCAGCTGTATCCCGAAGCTTCTGTGCTGACCTTTGAAGGGAATGTTGCGGGAGAGATGATTCGGGATGGGAGGAAAGCTGATGCCCAGCCACCGTGGGGTGCCGGCGCTCTCTAGTGTCGAGTTACTCCCTCTCTGCTCCCTCCTTTTACCAACATTACACCTCTTCCGCAGGTTAGCCTGAAAAGGAAAAAGGAATGATAAATATATTTCTTTTGCATTTACCAAATCTATGATCTCTAAAAAAAGTGCTCTGCCTTCAAATTATCACGGCTGTATAAACGTATCAGACCCCTTCCCTAATTACTCACCGCTTTGGATGACTTGGACATTTGACAAGATGGAAGGCATACTAACTCATTTATAGCAATGTTTGGAGATTTAGACCTTTAAGGTGAAAAGCAGATGCCGAACATTAATAAAGATCATTGCAAATAGAAAATTACACTGTACATGTGAATTATTAAATATACAATACATGCTCATAAATACTCATAGATGTGGTTTTAAAAGTGCTATAATATGCAGTACTATAGTAATATGATATATATAGACCAGGTTGAAATCACAAAAATGTACCTAAATAAAAATCCTCAGGCATTTTTGAGTAAAAGTTGGCAAATAGACTATTCTAGGGGTATTTTTTATGCTGAATCCATTTTTGCTGTTTGCCAAGCCGTATCTCTTACATGAAACTCAGTAGAGTGCAAAATCCAAGATGACCGCCTCATACGCCAAAATGAGCAAATTTCTCAGCACTGGCTCAAAGATAAACTGTTTTTATTGTGCTATAGCATTTATTGAGTAAAGAAAACAAACAGAATAGTCAGAACAAGTTAGTCATTCTGTCTTACAATATTTCTGGTAAACACTGACTTGTAATTTTGTGTATTTGAGTATGTCCATGTAAGAACATCAACATCATGCTGGTGGCAGCAAAAGGCCTATATCTTAAACCATCATCCAATTACATTGTTAAGAGTGTTTATTACTTTTCAACATTTACATGTCCATGTAAACAAGTTTAAGGACTTAAATTTAACCAAACTAAATTCTCTTTTGGTTTATTTATGAAAAAGATATTCTCAGAAAGATTGGTTGTAAATATTAAGAATTGAGACAAATTAACAAATTAACAAAACATATCACGGTAATGTGTCACACCACTAACATTAGCTTTGAACAGATAAAGGAAATAAACACAGTAAACTTGGCCTAAAATTACCTTATAAAGTTGGACATAACATTAGCTGAATAATAACTAAAACATGAACTGCATGGCATATAAAATGTAATGTTATTTAAACAATGGTACAACAAGATTCTCCAATATGATCACAACAACACAGAGCAGTGCTCTTATTCAGTTCAGCAATTGCTACATTCTGCATCACTTGTCTTGCACTTGCATGCAGCAGAGCAACGCAGACGAGACTTTTTACATTTACATCGTGCACTCATACATCTTAAGGCGCAGTTGCAGCTGATCTATTCCAAACAGTTGTCTGACTAACCGAGGTTACGTTAGGTAACCAAGTACGTTCTCTTAGGAGAGGTTCTCTCGTATTGCCTAAATTGCTTACGCTACGGGAACCCCTTGTCAACGCCGTGCGCGCCGAGCATCCACTGCATGAGTCCCAGGGAAGCCGGGGGAACACAAAACGTGGGAAACAGGCGGCCAGCAACGCGGGCCAGCACATGTACATAAGCACTTCATAGGGAAATACAGAGCGGCTCCGCCGGTCTATGTATAGAGAATATCGCCCTTGGTACAGCTCAACCAGAAGAGCTAATAGTCACGTGAGAGTAGCCTGCACACGAACAAACTGGGCAGAACATACACACCACTTAGACTGATAAAAGTCTAGCCTGCAAGGCGGAAACTTCCAGGTTATAAAACTTAACAAATGTAGAGGGGGAGTGTCATGAATAGAAATCCCGCTGGACCAAGCTCACGACGAGGCCATGCCTCTAGTGGAATGGGCCCTGATGCCCATAGGGCACTGCAGGTGTTTGGACGCATAAGCTGCTGCGATAGCGTCCACTATCCATCTGGACAGGCTCTGTTTCGAGGTGGCGAGACCCTTGGTGCGCCCACCAAACGAAACAAAGAGCTGCTCAGAACGCCTGAAGGCAGCGGAGCGTGTGATGTAAACTCTCAGTGCCCTGACGGGGCATAGGAGGTTTTCACCGCCCTCGCTATCGGATGCTGGCAGAGCCGATAGGGAGATGAACTGCGCTCTGAAGGGAGTGCCAATCGCTTTGGGGACATAGCCATGTCTCGGTTTGAGGATGACTTTAGAGTCATTTGGTCCAAACTCGAGACACGCGGGGCTAACGGATAGTGTGTGTAGATCCCCCACGCGTTTTACTGATGACAGAGCTATCAGAAAAACGGTCTTGAGCGAAAGGTATTTTAGGTCCACGGATTCTAACGGTTTAAAGGGAAATGCTTTCAGGGCCTCTAGGACCAAAGTAAGATCCCAAATAGGAACCAAAGGGGGTCGCGGGGGGTTCATCCTCCTGGCTCCTCTAAGGAAGCGGATGATGAGCTCGTTCCTTTCTATCGCGCGGCCGTGCGTCGACTCTGCAAACGCTGCAATAGCCGCAACGCAAACTTTGAGCGTGGAAGGGGACCTGCCCTTGTCCAACAGCTCTAGAAGAAAGGAGAGCACCCACGAAACCCCACATGTGCGTGGGTCCAGGCTCTTTGTAGCGCACCATTTGGAGAACACTGACCATTTAGACGCGTAGAGTCTTCTCGTAGAAGGAGCTCTAGACTGCGTGATCGTGTTCACGGCCCCTTCTGGCAAAGCAATGGTTATTCGTTGATTATCCACGCATGCAGAGACCAGCGCTCTGGATGGGGATACCGCGAACACATAGCACAAGTGCCAGACCACGTGCTGTTCTGTGTTCTGGACAAGAAGCACTCTGTCAATTGCTTCTCTGTGTTGAGGATCGTGAAGCTTGCCTCTACTTTGTGCAGCTGCTTTTAGTGTCAAAAGGCCCTGTTCTGTCGCATTGTATAGCTTATCTTTCTTGGATTCTTGGCATATAATGCAAGTATCCAATGACATTGACCGGTCAGGCTTCAAACTACACACAGCTTCCATAATTGGTGATCTTATAATCTGACCAACTTCATGGGTACAATTCCACAACTGGAAATATTTTGTGTTGGTTCATGTCGTTCTTTGGATATAAAAATTAATTCTGATGAAAAATACGATGTGTGGAAATAACTGCAGAAAGTAATAGAAAGTAGAAAGTAGAATAAAAAACCTCTTGGATAACTCTGAACTCAATTCACACACTTTGATCCAAAGACAATAGTATGCATGTGACTCCAAACAAATGACTCTCGCATTTTAGATATTCTGTTTGTCCATTTGAAATAAGGAGAAAAACAGATATTTTCATGACTACAATGAGAAATAATGCAATTATCATTGTCACATACAAGTATCTTAATTCCCACCTAAATAAACTTTCTCGTTAATTGATGTCGTGCATGATGTAAAGTTTATAAATATAGAATTTCCTGACATTTTAGAGGTCATCTTGAAGTTTGCGCTCTACTGAGTTTCACATAAGAGATACAGCTTGGCAAACAGCAAAAATGGATTCAGCAGAAAAAATACCCTTAGAAAAGTCTGTTTGCCAACTTTTACTAAAAAATGCCTTAATGTCACATTATCTGAAAATCGACCTAGTCTATATATAGCAAACCAGACTGACTAACCAAAAAAGGTTAATTTAGAACTCTAGGGTTCTTGACTCTGTTTTAAAGAAAAAGGTTCTATATAAGGAGAAATGTCTTAAATGGTTGCATAATACTTTCATGTTTATTAATTTTTTTCTAATGATAAAGTATGTTTACGAGCTGTTTAATTCGTAAAATTTAATTAAAAATGAACTAAGACTAAATTAAATATATAAAACTAAATTCATAAAATGATCCCATGATGGAACCCCTAAAAGCGCCTGATGGAACCTTCAAGCTTCTATATAGAACCTTTTCTTCTAAGAGTGATAGTTTACTGATACAATGGGAAGCAAGGCCTACTTGTTTTGGTGGAGCCACTGAGGCTTGTGGTGCGGGTTGGGAATCCATGTGACCACTGGACACTGTGGAAACTCAGAACAGCCTGTGAAAGGACTGATGTGAACAGTATTTACCTGCAAAAACAAGTCATGATTTAATACTCATTCTGATCAATCAATCACCAGACTACAGTACATCACTTCTCACACATTCCACGACAAGTGCCAAAAATGAAAATGCATGTTTTGAAAGTCTCCACATACCTTTATTTTGTTTTGTGTATCGGTGAGCGTGCTGGAAATGGATTCTGGGAAGGAAAGATCTGCCCTGCCAGAAAATAACCAGAGATGGAATAATAATAGTTTTGATGACTTTACTGAATTACTACTGCCATGGCGTATTAGACTCACCTCTTGATCTTTCCAGTGTCTTTTGTCTGTATGGTGAGATCGTTCAAAGATTCCTCTGTGTCAGCGCTGAATAATGGCCTTTCTGTAATCGGTCTCCTCCGTCCAGCCCATTCAGAGACATCGACAACACTCAGAGATGGAAAGACCTCTGTTGGTGTTACAAGAAAGCAGAATAACATTATGGCATTATACAAGCAAAATTCGAATGAATAGGAGCTTATGTGACACAAGGACATTATGCAGAAATCACAGGCATTCAGTGAAATCCAGTGAGAATGTAGATGTGCAGAAGTTATCAGAAATGCAACGCAAACGCACGGTCTTTGAGAGAGCATCTCTTGACGCGTGCTGGAGTGAGGCGTGTGATTCCTCGGATCCCTCGGTACTCAGTGTCCCAGCAGCACGGGTGCGAACACAGCACCCTAAAACAGTGAGCTCCATCCACACTGAAACACCAGGGAAAAGAGACGAGCTTTCAGAGAACTGCAGACAACCTGGTCAGATCTGTGAGATTTTATATGAGTTTTATATGAATTTGATAGAATATTATATATTTCTTGATGAGTTTTAGTCTATACATATTAAATATGATATTTTATATAATATAATATAATATAATATAAATATTTCTATATTAGTTTTCAAAGTAGTACATTGAACCTGATCAGATTTGTGAGATTTTATATGTTTTTTGTATGAATTTTATGGGTTTTTAATGCATTTTATATAATATTATGTATTTCTTGATTAGTTTTAGTCTATAAATATTAAATATTATATTATATAATATAATATTATATAAATATTTCTATATTAGTTTTCAAAGTAGTACATTGAACCTGATCAGATTTGTGAGATTTAATGAGTTTTTTATATGAGTTTTTATGCATTTTATATAATATTCTTTTATAATATTCTTTTTATATAATATTATATACAGTATATGTGGTAATGGAGTCAATAATGGACCGGAGTCGATTATTTCGCTTATACTACGGTTAACACCTTAAAACATTGTTCAGATGTTGTACTTTAAGACATTTGTCAGGTTTTTGTCCTTAAAACGCTCTTGTGTGTATAGGACTAATTTCATACGCATCTCATCCAAAGCCTTCGCTGCTGTGATAGCAAACTAATGCAGAGAGAGAGAGAGAGGTTAAGCGTGTGTGAATTACCTGAGTCTATGTGTCTCTCAACAGTGTTCGGCAGCAGCGTCTTTAGTAATAGCGAAACTGTAAGTTTATCTGCTTCAAGAACAGCGCCGTTATTACATCGCTAGTGAGAAATGTCATGTAGCTTTTAAGTTGCTAAACTATTTTACTGCTAAAATTGTCAGAGCAGTGTTGACAACACGTTTCTGTGCAAGTGTGTGTCCGGACTACATGTGTGTGTGTGTTTGAATGCATGGGAGAAAGAGAGTATGTGCTTTCTGTATAGAATAAAATGTAATTCTGTGGCAAAAAAAAAAACATGGAAATAATTTGTCGTTTTTATCCTATTGTTTGAAAACTATATTTATTTGCTTGGTCAGTGTGGTTGTGTGTTTTGGCTCTTTTGTTGTTGTCGGCTGTAAAGACCTTTGAAATAACTGAGATCATTTGGCGAAGTAATGTAGAACTGTAATGCGGTCAAAACCTGCTGTAACTACTTTATCTGTGCGTTTTCCATACCTTATCAGAACCATAGACAGTATGATCAGAACCAACGTGAGAACCAAGGTCAACCAATCAGAATCAAGTATTCAACTAGGCTACCCCTTAGTAGTATACTGTATATAATATGATATAATATCAAATATTTCTAAATGAGTTTTAGCTTACAAATATTAAATATTATATTTAATATAATACAATACAAGATTAGATTATATATTTTCTGTGAGTGTTCAAAGATTTTTAGCATATATTAACTATTTCTAGCCAATAAAATATTATTAGTTGGCCTAAGATACATCCACAATGACCCCATCACAGGCTTTTATTAATTTAATTACTGAATAAAATGACAATGTGACGATTATTAAACAAAACGACAATCCCTCAACTGTCTATTTTTTATTTATTTGTTTTCTATTTAAAAGGATTCGTGAAGCAAAAACTGAATTGGATTGAATTCGTTCTTGTTATTTGTTCCAATTCAAAGCAGGCCATACGCACAAACATGAAATACTCTTTTAAACACTTACCTCATTTGCTAAAAAATAAATAAATAAATCACAGTAGACTAACGTTACATACTCGCAGTCGCGAACGGACGTGTGTCTCTGATTGTGTAAAGTTTGGTTGCTTAGCAGCAGCAGACGTAGGTCACGTGACGGGGCTACTTTCACTTTCCGCGAGCCGTTGAAAATTATTTTAGATTTTCCAAATTAGCTTTTATGACTATTTTTTTCTCGCGCTGTTTTTTAATTCGAGCTTTCAACATTTAACAGCTATATAAAGATAGTTTTAGAGAGAACAAAATAGAAACACACGTACAATAAATAAAATTAAAACTTTTTTTTTGAATGCTTGAAAACACTAACAACAATTATCATCGTCATAACATACAACAATACTCCAGAGTCCCTCTGTCTTTCAGTCCAGATTATATTTATTTATTTATTTATTTATTTTTCACTTCAGAGTTCCTTTTTGTGTGTGTGTGTGTGTGTGTGTGTGTGTGTGAGTGTGTGCAAATTTTAACAAACGTAAGATACAAAAAAACAGACAAACTTTCGGACAATAAACAAGTTATAGTTCAATAGTTAACAAGAAAAATAATATAAAGAAACCTGATTTATCTATTAAAAATTATTTTGATATTGAAAACTTTGATTTGAGTGAGTGGAAGTGCTGCGTGACGTAGAGCGCGCGTGATCATGTGGCGGGTCAGCTGACACCAGCAGAACCAGGAAGCGACTTGGAAAAAATTATTATATGTTAATATTATTTCCTCACCGCATGCAGGCGATCATTACTTCATATCTGTAATATAAGTAACATTAGAGTCTCGCGGTGTGAAGATCAGCCAGAGGCATGTTTGCAACAGACGACGAGGACGGGGACTTTCTGTCTCCCACTGGAGGGTGAGTGAATTCCTGACGGACAAAGACACAATCATGCAGGCGAAAGTCTCCAGGAAAACCTCATTCAGCTTATTTATCGAAATAAAGTTTATTTAGATGTTTAGACCTGAAACAACTAAAGCACTTATGGTGCAATAGAAACCGAAAGTGAAGTGTCACTCATGGCGAGTACTAATATAGCGAATATATTGCAGCTCTCCTATGAATGACAGAAACTTTTTTGCCGACTAAAGTACATTAACAGACAAGTGAACCGTTTGTTGTGTTAATAAAACAACGAGTTGTTTTAAACATTCATCACTTGAATGTTACATTTGTTCTGGCATGACTTGCTTGGTCACATGATGTCTGGTCTTTTAACTGTCGTGCTGAAGGTAACTCTTGGTTTGGGTGTTTCTCTCTCCAGTTTCACTAAAATCATCTCAGCTTATGAAGTATTTTAGGCTAGCCTTTATTGTTAACTAATAATAACTCCCAAAATCTCACAGCCCACTGGTGGCCCCAGAAACATCACTAAACACTAAAAAGCATTAAATCACTCTTATTAATGTTTCAGTGGGATTGCATTATACAGCAAAATATCAAAACAAGTGGCATCCGCAAATAAATTCTGCTAGTTTTCTCAGAATTAACTTTGGTTTATATAATGCTAGACATTTCTGAGTGTTTCTTAAGTTGTGGATTTCAATGCTTTAGATGCCGCGGTCCCTAAATATGATGATTCTCATGTGAGGGTATTTAAATAGCACCTATATGCTGTCTTGTATAAAGACCCAGTTTATACTGTGGATATGCCAAAATATTTGTAAAATATATTTATGTTCTCTTCTTTCAAGCTACATAAAACATTTTTCTACTGTACCGTTAAATGTATAATTTATTTAATAATTTGTTTGTTTTAATAAGTTTGTATAGTTTATATTTTTACTTATTCATTTTAGTCTTTTATATTATTTATTTAATTATTTAATTATACTTTAGTCATACATTTCCCCGGCCGCAGGACTCTCTTGTTGACCCCCCTTTCAGTTTGAAACCTTTAAGTGTCTTAATACATTTTTATTTTAATACATTTTCAATTCAATTTTATTTCACGATAAACATATTTATCACAACATAGTTATTTTTGTTATTTTTATTTTTGTTATTAAAATAATAAAAATAAGCAAATTAGACAAATGCATTAGGCTATAACACAAATATGAATTAAACAAATTAAGTCTGCAAATCACAGATACAACTGGATCCAGGGAGCGAAAGGTGGATTGCAGGTTTAATTTAGTGTCAATATGCTAAATTTAGGGGTAAAATCATATCCTATATATTGTATTATATATTGTATTGACAACTCATCAATTAAATATTTACCAGCGTATATTCGGCATAATTGGACGTTTTTAAATAAACACTGACAAAAAACTATACAAGTTTTAGTGTTGGATGATATGATGATATATATAACATTGATGTCAGTGATCACAAGGATTATGGACATGGACCTATATTGTATTTATATAAAGCGTTCACAGACAAATTTGCTTTATGTATTTCCCCGGCGTCGAAATCAGGCTCATATAAATGTCAGGAAACATGATTCCTGGCGGCATGTCAATATCCGTGGATCACTGGATCTTTAGTAAGTTGTAAGGAACACTATATCGAGTCCAACCTTCAGTTTAAACTCATATCGTTTGTTCTGCTCGTGTTTTCGCAGTTTCCTCTATTAACTCCAGTCACTCAGCAGCTCTTCTGCCACTCAGTCCGGCTGAGGGAGTGTGTTCCTGCGGGAAAGAGACGTCAATGCAAAGCCTTTATACACAATATAGCAACATCGGTTGACAATTTATACCGTCGGAATGATATATTGCCATACCGCCTGGCCCAAGCATGCATGTGTGTTAAGTAAGGGATAATGTACATCCAGCCGGTTGTTCTCTCAGAATAAACCCAGAAAGGGTGATCAGGATCAGGTCTTCATCAGCCTGAAGGGGTTAATTCTGAGATAACACACACACACACACACACACACACACACACATGCACGCACACACACCTGAAGGGGTTTATTCTGAGATAACACACACACACACACACACACACACACACATGCACGCACACACACCTGAAGGGGTTTATTCTGAGATAACACACACACACACACACACACACACCTGAAGGGGTTTATTCTGAGATAACACACACACACACACACACACACACACACACACACACACACCTGAAAGGTTTATTCTGAGATAACACACACACACACACACACCTGAAGGGGTTTATTCTGAGATAACACACACGCACGCACGCACGCACGCACACACACACCTGAAGGGGTTTATTCTGAGATAACACACACACACACATGCACACACACCTGAAGGGGTTTATTCTGAGATAACACACACACACACACACCTGAAGGGGGTTTATTCTGAGATAACAACCGGCTGGATGGACATTATCTCGTTTATTACACAGGTACATAAGTGAATAATTAGACACGAAATATTGATCTGAGTTAAAATATTTCATTAGGTCTTTAAACGCAAAGCTTCCGCGGAGAGAGCAGTTTCAGCGGCGAGTTCAAACTAGACGGACATTTAAGAGATATACGATATACAGCCACACCACTTATTACACAGCATTTCACCACATAAATAACTATGGAGAGAATAGATATTGATTAAACTGTTTTAAAATCGTACCTGTTTGTATCTTGTACCTTATAATCCAACAGTGTACAAAACAGTTGTCACAAAATGGCCGCCGCTGCGTTTGTATGAAACAAGAGAGCGAGTCCACGATACTGGATGGCATATTTAAATAAATGTACACAGAGTTTTAATATTTTATTAGCTCACCAAATGCAAAACTTCCACAAAGAAAAACTGTTCATAGCGAGCGTATAGCGCCGCTGACTTCAGTGACCCGGATGAGCCTGTGTTTCTGTTCTCAGCGGGAATAATATACCGTTGGATGGCGCGATTGACCAATCAGAATCAAGCATTCCACAGAGCCGTGTAATAACTGGGGAATATGAAGCCGTTAGGAAGGATTGTCGAGAGGCGGAGACTAAAGTGAGAGTGTTAATGCCGCTCACATGCTGTAGTTAGACGTCCCGGATCGGAACGGGGCGCCACAGTCACGAGGACCTCCTGTGTGGTTGTTGACACTGCAAGACCCGCTGAAGAGATCTGATATTACATGCAGTTGGAAAAGTGGCACGAAGCTCACATGCACATGTGTGGAGATTAGCTGGTTATCATTCCTTAGCTTTGCTAAAAAGCAGCAGGTCAGAATGCACACAATGTTGGTGGCCTAGCTGAGCATGGCAGGACAGCGGGACAATGACTACAAGTGGAGAGAGATCCATGGGTCAGTGCCGTATGTGTGTTTGATATTACAGAGGCTGTACTGGAGTTTATTTTCTGGTTTCTAACAGGTGTTCATTGAGGTCCTTCAGTTTAAAGTTTAATCAAAAACTCAAAGGCTAAATTAGATCAGCTTTAATTTGAGAACTGAGCATCGTTCAGACTTCAGAGACTCATGTGATCTCGCACAAGTGGAGAAGTGTAATAGTGGATTTACTTGCTGCTTTTTTGTGATTTCAGAGCAAAGTTAGCCTCTCTCTTTGGACTGGATCAGACAGCAAGCAAGGGTAATGAGTCTTTCCAGTACACGGCTCCCAAACAGCCCCGCAAGAGCTCGGCCAACTCAGGTAAGACCACAGGAACCTAGGTCATATCATGAGGGATCAAATGGTCATCCTTTTTTTTTTTATTGTGTGTGTGAATAATTCTATAAACAACCATGACTGTCAGAACTTAAAATGTCCACCCTCATCCATATAAAAAGGTTTAAAACTAAAAGTACTGCAACTTTCAGATTTCAGACAGGTGAATGAATCAAAACATAAGCATCTAATGGCCTTTGTTCTTAAAGGATTTTTCTCATAGGGTTAAAAAAAAATAAAAAAACGTCTTTGTTTAAAGTGTAAACAAAAATGTTGAAACAAAGACGATGTTTGCGCTGAATTTCCCCATAATTGGACCATATGTGGAAAAAAAAGGTATGATACTACTCCTTTAATGCAGAGTTTTCTGCCATGTTTTTACAGGACCTCCAAACCAAAAGTCAGCCCCTTCCCAGAATCCTCCTGCTGTTCTCTTTGCTACTGCAGTACATGCCTACAGATAGTAAGTTGAAAAATAACTTTGTATATTATATATATATACACATATACATATATTATGTATATTTGAAGAGTTCAGATGCCTCTAAGTGCCATCTGAAATTTTCTCCTAGAATGATCATTTTTATCAAGCTCGTACAGTATATCTAAGTTCAGCTATTTCACTGAAATGGCAATGAAAATAACCTATTAATTGTAATTTAAGTGAAATTACTTAACTTAAATATACGAGCTTGATAAAAATGATCATTCTAGGAGAAAATTTCATATGGCACTTAGAGGCTTTTGCATCTGAACTCTTCATTTGTATATATTTGTTATTTATATATGGTTTTGATTTAGTAGCTATTTTAGAGGCCAAATTATTTTGTAAAATATGCATTTTGTATAAAATGAAAACATTTACTTCTATTACTTTTGTACACTTAATTTTTTTTAAGTGCTTTCACTTCTGCAACAATCTGTTGAATGTTTTTAAAAGAGACTTTGAATTACATCCATTTAAAGGGATAGCTCTCCCAAAAAATGAATTGTGCAACATGTCGTTCCAAACCCGTAAGATTTTTGTTCATCTGTTCAGCTCAAACAGTAGAGCGTTGGCGCTGGCAACGCCAAGGTCATGGGTTTGATTCCCAGGGAAAGCAAGAACTGATAAGAATTTAAAATGTGTATCTTGAAATGCGATGTTAGTCGCTTTGGATAAAAGTGTCTGTCAAATGCATAAATGTAAACACACATGAAGATCTTTTAATGAAATCTGAAAGATTTCTGTCCCTCCATTGACAGCTACGCAACTACCACTTTGACTCTTTAAAAAGTGAATAAAGATATCATAAAACGAATCCACATTAATCAAGCCAAGTTTTTTGAAGAGACTGGATTGCTTTATATTATGAACAGATTTAATTTAGGCTTTTATTCACAAACATTCATCAACTCACACATCAGTTCTGGTCAACAGGAGCTCAAGTATGCTTGTTTGAGAAGCGTGAACCGATGAGGTTCATTCTCGTGTTACGCAGCACATTTGGTTCGGTTGAGCTTCTGTCTGATCAATGTTTATACTTGAATAAAAGCTAAATTCAGTCTGTTCATTATATAAAGCGATCCGGTCTCTTCAGAAAATGTGGACTAAACCGCTCGATATACCTATGGATTAGTTTTACGATCTCTTTATGAACTTTTTGAAGTGTCAAAGTGGTAGTTACGTGTGCTGTCAATCTCTTAGATTTCACTTATATCTTCATTGGAAAGTTGCAAGTCTTTGTAAGTTTTACGGTTTGTAACGACATGAGGGTGAGTTAATGATGACTCATCAGTTTGGGACTAATGTTTGGCACTCATCCCCTTGTTTTATAAGTGTAAAGAAGAGGGCATGAAATACATATATATATATACAGATCTGTAAACCAGATATCCAAAGCAAAGCACATGCTAGAATTTACATATAAAGATGTATCTTGAGCGCTGATAGTCTGTGATTTAGTTTTCAGACTGATGTAATGAAAAGGGAAACGCAGTGATCACTGTTTTTGTGTGTTTAGTGTTAACGGCCAGTATGTGAAACAAGGCAAGCTGGGAGCTGCGGTGCTTGGAAATCATACAACTAAAGAGGTTAGAATGATCACTTTTTCTTTTTCTTTTTCTTAAGTCTTAAATGGGAATGTTTATAACACACACACAAACGTCTGCACTCTTCTTTAGTACAAGATCCTGCTGTATGTCAGTCAACAGAAACCGGTGACGGCCGCCAGGATCCACAGAGGCTTCGTCCTCACTGTGAGCTCTCATTCACTAAATGAAAGACAGACAACATGTTTGCTTTCCGAACGTTGTTTGTAATGATCTCTTTCACGTTCAGGTCCAGCCCAGTAACTACTGCACGTTTTATGATGACCAGAGACAGAATTGGTCGCTGATGTTTGAATCAGAGAAAGCGGCTACAGACTTTTCTAAAGAGGTTTGTGTTTTAAGGGTTCTTCGTCACCTGGTGTTGTGTGAGGAGATTCTTACGCAGCAATGTAATTGTTTCAGGTTTGTCTTGCCAAAGTGAACTGTGGCGGTCCGCTAGACTCTGTCCTGACCCAGGATCTTCTTCTCGGTGAGGGCCAGGCTGTGGAGAATGGAGACTCGTTAGAAGTGGCCTACACTGGCTCGCTGCTGCAAAACCACACCATCGGACAGGTGAAGATGCTTTAGTAATGACCGTGTTTATGTGCACACAGGGCCCATAATGGACATGGCTTAGGCGAGTTAATAAGCTGCCATTATGATCTGAGATGTACTACTTGCGAAGCAAGTTAATGTATTTACATGATGCATACATATTTGTAATATGACCAAAATCCGATTCATATTCTGGTTAATGTGAACATGGTTTGAATGAGAATTATAGAGCAAAACTAATGCTTAAGTTTGATACCGGGTACATAAAAAAAAGTAAAAAAAAAGTATTGTATGCTTACAAATGCTTTATTTCTTTTATCAAAAATACAGTAAAATTATGAAATATTATTATAATATTTAAAATTATAATTTTGTATGAATATATAGTAAAGTGTAATTTATTCCTGTGATCAAAGCTGAATTTTCAGCATCATTACTCCAGTCTTCAGTGTCACATGATCCTTCAGAAATCATTTTGATATGATGATTTTGTGCTCAAAGAAATATTTCTGATTATCAGTTGAAAAAGTTTTGCTGCTCCATATTTTTGTAGAAACCATTAATGATTTTTTTCTTTTTTTTTATGAATAGAAAGTAAAAGAAAACAGCATTAATTTGAAAGAGAAATATTTTACAACATTATGAATGTCTTTGCTGTCACTTCTGATCAATTTAATGTGTCCTTGCAGAATAAAAGTATTAATTTCTTCAAAAAATAACACTTTATCCGTTGATAATTTGTTTGATTTCTTGCTATCCAGCTTTATCCAAATTCTCAGTTTATTTTCCTCTCCTCCAGATGTTTGACTCGAATCTGAATAAAGACAAACTGCTGAGACTGAAGCTCGGGGCTGGGAAGGTCATTAAGGTGAGAGGGAAGTTGTCTTTTACGTGTGATTATCACTCATACGGCAGTCTAAAGCGATTCTCCCGTCTCTCAGGGCTGGGAGGAGGGCATGCTGAACATGCGGAAAGCTGGGAGGCGACTGATGGTGATTCCTCCCGGTCTCGCGTACGGATCGCAGGGCGTTCCCAACCGCGTGCCACCGGATAGCACGCTAGTCTTCGAAGCGGAGATCCGTCGGGTACGTCATTCTCACGTTTACTTTATCACGTTGTTTTTATGCTATTTTATGATGATTCAGGTTTTTATATGTTCCAATGTCTTAAAGAGGACCTGAGGAAAGTCTTTGATTGTTTTTGGGGTTCTACTAGAATAGAGGGTTTGCATTTACGTCACTTTCCCGCAGGAACACACTCCCTCAGCCGGACTGAGTGGCAGAATTATGCCGAATATACGCTGGTAAATATTTAATTGATGAGCTGTCAATACAATATATAACCAGAGGTGTCAAGTAACTAAGTACAAATACTTCGGTACCTTACTTAAGTAGAAATTTGGGGTATCTATACTTTACTGGAGTAATTATTTTTCAGACGACTTTTTACTTCTACTCCTTGCATTTTCACGCAATTATGTGTACTTTCTACTCCTTACATTTTAAAAATAGCCTCGTTACTCCTATTTAATTTCGGCTTGTCGTCGTTAAAAAAAATAAATAAAAAATTGGCCAATTACACAAACGGGTTAGATCTGAGTCCCGCCTCCTGAATACACAGCGCTAAACTGATTGGCGTTGTGGTTTCTTTCTAACTTGTGAGAGGCTGTAGTCACATTTGGTTGTGCGAAGCAACAAAACTCATCAGAGAGAGAGAGAGAGAGAGAGAGAGAGAGAGAGAGAGGAACTGCAAATCCACCTTTCTCTGCCTGGATCCAGTTGTTTCTGTGAATCGCAGCGATCCATTCGCTTCTCTGTTCTGTAGCTTTCGGCAGTCTGTAAAAATATACCTCAGATTTCTTTATTTTCTTTGTGTTTTGTGGCATTCACATTGAAAACCAATGCTGCCACTCAGTGTTTGTGCCACTCAGTGTGTGTAACCGCAGTCACTCCAGCCAACGGTGACGTCACACGCACACCCTCTATTGGTTTTAATGCTTGATTGTTCAAAAAACATAATTTTCCCCATATTCCCCATTGTTGCAGCTCCTCTCTTCCCAGTCTGTCAGTAACGCTCTGTTTAGTTCCTGTCTCTATGAAGCTCCTCCTTCTGAAAAGCACACTGTGCTCTGATTGGTCGGCTGGATCAGTGTGTTGTGATTGGTCGAGTGCTTTGACTGTGTTTGGGAAATGTCCCGCCCCTTACCATAACCGCCAGTTTAACACACTACTAACTCACTCAACCAGGCTCCGCCCCTTTATTCTGCGTATGAATTATTATAATGAGGAATATTGTGACGTGTTCGTTCCCGGAAGAAACTCAAGACTACAATGGAGGCGTTTCAGGGAGTTCAGAAACAGACACTGATATTGAGAATAACCCCTTTAACACATACTCAGAAGAATGTCCTTTCCCGTCCTCAGACTTAGTACGTACTTTGCAGCATTGTAGAACTATGCACAGCTCTGCTCTCTTCATATGTGTTCTCTCTTGATGCATGTGCAGGTCAAGTTTGCAAAGGATGGAAACTCAAGAGATTCGGCGTCTCCTGCTCCCAGTGTTGAGAGTCTGGGCTCCTCTGAGCCGAACCAGTCCCTCAGTTCTGCCCCACAAACCAGCAAACCCAGGTGAGCCCTGCTGGCTTCTGGCTGGAGATGATTTTTTTATATTAATATTATTTGATTGAGGTTATCTGTTCACTACATTTCATCTTTGTTTACAGTGAACCGCCTCTTCGAGCGAAATCAAACTCCCTCAGTGAACAGCTGAGTGTAAGTCTGGCTTCTTTTCAGGTGTATCACATATTTGTTATTAGTTTTTTAGTTTTTTTTGTGCTGGGCAATGATTAATCGCATCCAAAATAAAAGTTTGAGTTTACATAATATTATGTGTGTGTACTGTGTATAATTATTTTGTATATATAAATACACACACATGCATATATATATATATATATATATATATTTAAGAAAAATGTGTTATTTATATACAAAATATTTATATTTATATATAATATAAATTATGTGTAAATATATATACATGCAAATATTTCTTAAAAATATACATGCATGTGTGTCTCTTTATATATATACAAAATACTTTTACACAGTACACACACATATATTATGGATGCGATTAATTGCCCACCACTAATTTTTTTGTAATGCAGACTTTTATTGAAGTAAGCGTAGCTGGAGCCATGGGTTAGTGGTCCGTGCACAAGACACATTGAGCTTGAAGTGTTCAGTGGGCATTGCAAGTTCTAATCAAGCGTGCAAGATTCTTCCCCCTTTCAATAAAATGGCAAAAGGCCCCCCCCCAAAAAAAAAAAAAAAAAAAAATATATATATATATATATATATAATATATATAGGTATGCACAATATCAATTAAGTCAATATTGGATACATACTGTATTACTGGATACTGGATACAAGCTGATTTCTCCAGTTTTTACATGTGTTGTCATCTATCATTACACTATTGTTCAAATGTTTGGGGTAATTTTTTTTCCAAAGAAAATAATTTGATTCGGCAAGCGTGCATTAAATTGTTTAAAGAAATTTGCATAAACATTTATAATTCTACAACAGATTCCTATTTCAAATAAATGCTTTTCTTTTGAACTTTCCAAAAATCTTGAAGAAAAATGTATCCGGCTTGTTCTTGATCATCAAATCATCATATCAGAATGATTTCTGAAGGATCATGTGACACTGAAGACTGGAGTAATGATGCTGAAAATCCAGCTTTGATCACAGGAATAAATTACATGTTACTATATATTCACATAGAAAACAGCTATTTTAATTTAATATTTCACAATATTGCTCATTTACTGTATTTTTGGATCAAATAAATGCAGTCTTGTTGCGCATAAGAGACTTCAAAAACATTTAAAAAATCGTACCGACCCCAGACTTTGGAATTGTAGTGTAAGTTAATATTTAATATTACACATATAATTTAATAACACTGTTAAATATAATTTTTTGCAAATCTCAGAATGAATATCCATAGTTCATAGTTGTCAGTTATAGTGTTTTAATGGCCGAAATTCATTTGTATAGACTTTTTTTTTTTATTAGTAATCAGAAAATAGTTGTCGACTAGAATGTTAATATCAATGCATCCCTAATAATAAACTATCTTTGTGTGTTTTCTGGCATGTTTTGCAATGTCTTCAGAATCCTGATGCCACTAAAGCTAAACTGATCTCACGCATGGCCAAAATGGGCCAGCCAATGCTGCCCTTCATCGCCGGCTCGTCCTCATCTCCCTCACAGCCAGACTCCAGCGACTCCGAGCTCGAGGCAAGACTGAGCCTTTCATTATAACGGTTTTGCACCGTCTAATATTCAGACACAAACGAAAAATATCTGTGTTTTGCCTTAACCTTCATCCTACCCTCACGTTCTGTAACAAATCCTTCCCTCACAGGTCAAAATGACCCGAAAGCCCTAAAATTATACTTCCTTTTTTTTTCTTTTTTTTTTTCATAAACTTAAACTAATTTTGATATTATTTTTTCTATTTTATAATGCAATTTTTTTTTTGATTTAATTGTTTTGTTTTTTTATTTAATTTACCTTTAAATTACTAGATTTGATCAATAAATAAATAGTAATTTAGTAATTTAAGCACATTCCTCACATTCTTTCAACTTAAATTCAAAATAACTCACAATTTCATGCATAACCCTTTTAATTCAGCTCAAAATATCTTACATTGGGTGTCTTTGCCGACCTCTTCTGGGAATAAAAAATAATATAACATGATATTTCATGACTCTTGCCACTAGATGGCCTTATAGCTCTATATGGAGGAACGAGGTGTTCCACTGGGTCCTAAAGTCAGTTATTCAGCATTCAGATACACATGTAGACATTATAAAATAGTTTTTTGGTAAAGTTTTAGCATTTTTTGTTTGAATTTTGAGCATTTTTAGTTTTTTCTATGTGTACTGAAGCATTCTTCACATTCCATTCATTCCTAAGGGGATCAAATTGACCCACAAGGGAAGGATTTGTTACTTTTTTAAATTTCAACCACAAAACCCCTCAAATCCATAATTGTTTTTATTTTTTATTCGTGGTTTAAGTACGACAAAAGTCCTGGGGTCTTCTACCCCTACGATGAACACTTAATTTTTACACAATTTTCTAAAATATTTTCTGGGTCAAAATGACCAGAGGGAAGGATGAGGTTATAACGATATAAAGTATGAATGTGAGAGAATGCATGCGAAGGTTTACAGATGATCCTGTTCCTGCTGTAGGACCCGAGTGTGTCGAGACGCAGGGAACGCAACAGTGCACCGTCGCCTCAGCCCGTACACATCACCTCCGCCCCCCCGCCTTCAGTGCAGGGTAACACGCGTGTAGCACATCATACTCTTATGAAGACCAGTGTTTAATGCTCAGTTATATGCTGTTACACTGTCCTGTGTGCTCTTTCCATTCCAGCTACGGCCCTTTTACCCGTTACGATGGCAACAGCCAATCCTCAGCCCATGATGCCGGGAGTCGTGCATGCCTTTCAGGTCGGGAATTCACTATTGCTGTGTAACTTCATCAGGGCTTTATGGGATTTTTTTTTTTTTTTTTGTAATTTAGTGGGTTTTTTTTTTTGAGAACGCATACAGAATATTTTGCAATAAAAGAAAGAAAACTTATTCGACTACTATTGCCCCTCGAACCTTCCCCCTTCCCACACCCACCCCATTGCACTACGGGACTTTGATAGATACATAAATCAGATAGGATAAAATAAAATAAATACTGAGAAAAACAAATAAAATAACAGTAATATAAGCAACCGACATAAGTAACTGCAGATTAAGTATCCAAAATTTCCTTGACTGTATACGGGACTTAAAAAAATGATTTATGCTAAAATTACTGAATTTGCTGCAGATTTTCCCAAATATTGCAGTGACATTTGCTGCGCTTTTTTGTGTTGTTTTGCATTGAAAACCCAGCAATAATCACGATGTGCATATGTAATTAGCATTAGTGGCAGTAAGAGTACGATTTAATAAATACTCATAATTCTGCTTTGTTAAAAATGCAAAAAAGAGTCAGTTTACACGACACCGTTTTCAGCTAAACCTGCTGTCTATTGTTGTAATGTTGTAGTAATGTATAATAGTATATCAGTATCAGTGGCTATGTTTCCATCTAAAGCTGTGAATTAAATTTGCGTTCAAAATTGGAATATCGCATAAAACGTTTGTGAATAAAGCAGCGGTTCCGTCCCATGTGTTCAAGAGAACAAAATCATCACTTCCTGGGAAATTGGCTCAAAATATCTGTAATAAAACTGAAAGTAGCTGCAATCAGGGAAGAAACTGTGGCTCTTTTTCCCTCCATCATAAATGAGTCTCAGAGCGTCGGATGAAACACAATAAACGCTGTCATGTTCTATAGCGTTGGGATGCTGGTGTTTGGGAACGCAATCGTGTGAGACGCTTCTGGAGGGAATTAAACCCAATCATTCTGATCACAGACTTTGACTCCGGCGTTTCAGATCCACTAAACCAACATTTGAGATGCTGCGATGTGATTGGTCCGCTGGTTAGTCCAGTTATCCAATCACAGCTTCTGCTTAGGGAAAATCACATGAGGTTTTTGTTGCGCACCAAGGGATTTATTCAGTATATGTGCATCTTGCCGTTTCCATCTAGCGGTTTCTTTTTATAGCGATATCCCAAAATTCACATAAAAACATGTGGATGGAAACATAGCTATTGATTACACTCACATGAAATATTGAAAAAGTGTTTATCCAGTATAATTATGTATTAAATCTAATGGTGAAATCAGGCATTATGAGGACTAATATACATCATAATCAGTATTCTATTATCATAGTAGTTTATTAGTATCATTAAACTTGTTGAAACCTTACATTTCTTTGAATTTTTAGCCGTGTGCGTCTCTCTTGGTTGTGAAGCGCACAGGTTGAAATGAAAAGGCAATAGATGATTTAGAGAGATCTTTATTGCTCAAATGAGCCTCATATGGGAAATTTTCTTTGGTTTGGAAACGCTCCATCCCTGCTCACTTTACAGTGGGATTCACTGCAATACCACGGCACCACAGTTGAACATGTATAGATTCATTTGTTTGGACTCTGAATTATGGACTTTTATTAGCCAATATTGCCTTTTCCTCTCTCAGGTTAATGTTTTTTGCTCAAAAATTGTAGAAATATGACAAAATTGCAAGCGGCCTTGATTTTACTCTAAATTCTACGATTGCAGAAGCGCAAAATCCCAGAGAGACTGATCCGTAACATATTTTGACAACTTAAATAACAAGATTGATAACATTAAGCGTTATTATTGTTTGTGTTTTCTAAGGCCAGCATCTCTATTATTATTGCTCATACAGTCAAACCAAAAATTATTCAGAAAACAAAACATTTATATTTTTGTACAGATATTCCACATAATTCATCTGTGAGACAGTCTAATAGAAGGATGGACAAAACCAGTGAAATATCACCTGATTTGATAACTGAGTTCTTGTCATATTTTATCACCATCTTCTAAACTATAGTGAATAAACTGTGATAATGTGAGAAATGTTGAAGTTGTCTGAATACATTTTGGTTTGACTGTATATTTAGTTATAATACATTTATTAAATCTGTTGACTGTCTTCCTCTCGGCAGCCTGTGAGCCAGATGTACCCCACACAAACAGTGCCTTACCAAGGTAAAGATCACTACAAAATCTGTACAAAACCTACAACATCTCACCACTTACACAAAAACATTGCATTTGTTTGTAGTTTATCAGCTGCAGATGTCAATACATTCATGTAGTCAAGGTTGGGATTTTTAAATGACGCCTGTCTCTTTAAGGAACTAGTGATGTCACATCCTTCTTGATGACAGAGGCTCGACAACACAACACTGAAATACGATTGGCCGTTGGAAAAGTGGCAGACAAAATGGACCACTTGTCCTCAAAGGTTGGTACATAATTAGCAGAAATGTGTAAGTAACTAAATTTGACACTTGAACAACCTTTTGAGAAATCGCTCCACTTTTTCAGATCGATGACCTACAAAAGCAAGGCAGCGTTTCGTTGGGCTTATCGAACGTGTCGATGGAAACAGCCATGATCATGCACAACATTCAGAGAATCATACAGGTAACTTGCAGTGATTGGTCAAATCAAACCTTCTCTCACAGTTCTCAGTTCTCAATGAACCCATCTTTCATTTATTCAGGAGAATGAGTGTCTGAAGAAAGAGGTGTTTGAGAAAAGCTCACGCATAGAGGAACAGAACCGCAAGATCAGCGAGCTCATCAATCAGAACCAGAGGTCAGAGGTCTCGCATTACATTTGGCATCTTCCCTTTTTGTACTATATTTTTAATATCTTACATCCTTCATTAAATGTTCATGTTCTGGTTCAAAAATAGGGCTGCACAATATGTTCCTAACAAAAACAGGAACATAAGTAAAAATATTAACAACCTCATTTTTATAGGGTAAAATTTAGGACTCTACTCTTATTAAAATTGGTCTTCCATAATTATCATATATTTGTAGATCATGATAACCGCAGATAAAACCACGCATGGCACAACATTAACACGGTAAAACTATTGATTATATGGTATTTGTTCTCAAAAACAGTTGCCTAAACACATTTAGTATGAATACAAATGCACAAAAACTGCTATAGCTTAATAGCAAATAATTCTGTAATTATATTCCATTACTTCTTTAATACATTTAATGCAATTACTACGGTGTAATTTTTGGCCAGGCTTTCATTCATTCAAACAAATTATGAACGCAAAAACAAAGAAAGAACTAACGAAATATTAATGACTGATATGCTGTAATCAATATATGCTTTTTCCTGTGAGATTTTTGTTTTTCTATGCATTATAGCTGTAGTTTACCTATTTTTGTGGCTAAATTATTGTCAGATAAAAACCTTAATCGAGTTTAGTGTTTTGTTCTTCCCACGTGTAAAAATATTAAATATTTTGATGGTTTAATTGAACTCCAGACATCACTTTTGGCCAATACTGTATGTAACAGAAAAACTAAATAATGAGATATTATTAATGAGATTATCGCGCAGTTAGTTAGTTAAGCTCGCAACGTTTACCGATGTTGTTATCCACTCTTGTCCCCATCTCTTCTTTTCCTGTTTTGACTATAACTGTCAATAAAGGGTGTAATAATATATCGTGTCACAATATATCACAATACAAAACTGTAACAATATGTATCGTGGATAGTGACAAACAGTATTGTGTATAGTTCACCCAAAATAAAAAATTACTGTGTGAGGAAGAAATTCAAGTTTTCAGAGTTTTAGTGTCAGTACTACAATAAACTACTATATATAATGTTGAATATAATATATAATAATGAATATTTTTGGGTCCTGATAATCATGAATATTGTTATTCTGGTGTCTCTATTGTCCTGTGCATTGGGTTTCCAGCACCAAGTCCAAGCCTATTCATTTACACACAATGTAATATCAAATTTAGATCATTTTAATCAACACTACATTTTTTTTGTTATCCTTTTCCCATATGTCTTATATCGCAATAATATCGTATCGTGAGTTCAGTATTCTGATATGTATCGATTTAAATATATCCGTGCATTAATATCGTGGTAATGTGACATGAGGGTATCATTACACCCCTACTGTCAATAGAAACTGATAAAATGTCCAAATAACACAGTGTGCTTTGACTCAAGGGGAGTTTGTGCTTGTGTAGATACGTGGAGCAGAGTAATCTGATGATGGAGCAGAGAACCGACTCTCTGAAGAACAGCAGTGAACAGAATCAGACCAGAATACTGCAGGCAGAACAAGACAAGGTAACACTGTTAACCCATTACACACACACACACACACAATAACACCAGAACGATGTATTAATTAACTTCAGATTGGATTGGGTTAGTAATAGGCACTTACCTAATGCTAAAAGATGTTTCGTGCCTCTAACAAGTGCTTTCCATCTTCTTTCTGATCTGAATGGTGTGTGTAAAACTCTTGAGTTTTGCCACAGACTCGTCCCAGCGTCTAGAACGCAACTGAATGCCTTTTTTTAAGCGTCTCCATCCTTGAAAAAACGCTGAAAACTACTTTTAAACAGGAAATTACTAAATATTTACGTACATATTTACGGCGGGTCTATTCGCACGGGATTAGTATCACCTGAGGTAATTTTTCCAGACCTTTTTACTGAAGGTAAAAGTCACTGTGATCTTTACTGACGTTGTCTGTGATGATTACTAAGATGCACATTCGGACGGGACTAAAATCACAGAGAAGCTCTGGTAATTATTACTTTACCCCACCTCTTCATGTTAAACTAATCCCGTCCGAATAGGGCTTAAGACATCATTGAAGTGACTGATCGGAAACCTAAGCAGCAACTCCACACGGCATTCAGATAGCTTCAAATCTATCTTTCTTTCTTTCTTTCTTTCTTTTTTATGTCCCAGAAGGGCAATAGTTTTTACAGCAAGACCAGCATACAAAAAAGACGATTTATAATACATAAAAAATTACATAATAAACTACACAAGACAACAACAGGCCCAGACAACTTCCAACTACTCCCCCCATGCCCGAATTTAACAGAGAAATAGAAGTAGGAATAAATGAATGTTTGTACCTGTTAAAAGAGGGACAATCTTAACTGAGATCCCGAGGGTAAAAACTGAAACTCAGAATAGAGAGGATGGGGAACTAACCATTAAGATGGACTGGGCTTTTCTAACTATCTGGCGATTAAACAGGTTGGTAGGCGATTAAACTGATCAACAGATTAAAATCAACGACACAAGCATTCAGTAAAATAGTATACACTGTTTTTACGCATACCTTATGCTACACGTGTATCCTAGGGACACATGTACTGTACACACACACAGATTTTTCTCACTGCACATTATCTGTACGCTCAGTTTGCACATGTGCCATGTTTTTTTTTTTTGCACTAATTAGTTTGTCCACAAGGTGGCAACACTGACCTGTTGTTTCACACTTGAAAAAAAAAAACCCAGAATGAGATGGAACAACAACAACAAACTCCTGGAGCAACAACAACAGACGGCCATGTTGTTTAGAGATACTCGCAACTCTAGTTTAAACGAAAACAAAGATGTTTTTATTGCTCATGACTTCTGGCGCAATTCCTAGCGCTCATGTGACTGTATTCACACATGCTCTCAAATGGAGTACACTTAAGCCCCTTTCACACAGAGATTCAGGAAAATACACGGATAATGTGTTCCGGGATAGTAAGGAGCTCCTGGTCTCTGTTTCATTCCAGTTTGCAGAAATTTTTTCGTTCTTTCTTTGTTGATGACGAAAACAAACTTTCTTCTAAGAGCAACAGAGTCGCGCAATGGCACGTGCGTCATCACTACGACACACCCCTTACGGCATTGGTCCTGGCTTTTGTTCACACAGGGCGCGTTCCGGGACTGATCCCCGGCAATGTTACGAGGTCCCCATCCCGGCATCGATCCCGGGACGTGTTTGCGTTCACACAGAAGGCACTCTAGCAATTTTACGCCAATTTCCCGGGATCAACGCGCTGTGTGAAAGGGGCTTTAGAACGGCTACGTGTTCAGCAATATACATACACTAAGCATTCGCATAATAAATGAAGTATTTGGGATTTATTTTTTATGGATTTAGTGCTGTCTTAGAAGGCAGCACAACGCCACTCCCAACCATTTGGAACGGCCTTCATGGCGCAGTATGTAAGTCACTTATTCAAAACAATAACAAAGGCGTAGCTTGATTATGCCATGAATGAGTGTGGAATCATGGGAGTTGTAGTCTTCACCTCCACAGCTGATGCAAAGCAATCCGACGGGACTCAGACAAAAATTCTGTTCATTGATGAGTGAATGAATTAAAGTTTTATTAACGTCACTCTGGGATAAATCAGGGCAGGCTGAGAGCCTGGGACATTTTACTTTGCTGTTTTTATTATGCTTGTATGCTGCATTCGGCCATTTCGTTTAGTTGTTTATGTATATTTTACGATTAAAGTCTCGTTTAACGTCTGCCTCCTTCCCTGAACTTGAACTTTGTTACGTCACTTAAATTGACATTATTTTATTTCATTCTAATGAAACAGTCGCAAGTGCTGAAGTACTTCTCATACAGGTTGCTTTATAACGCAGCTGTTTTACTTGGTCACAACAATCATACTGAAAATACATTTGAGTGTGTTGAAAGTTATAGGGCCCTATCTTGCACCCAGCGCAACTGACTTTGTACACCGACGCATGTATCATTACTAGGGGTGGCACGGTTCACAAAACCCACGGTTCGGTTCGTATCACGGTTTTAGGGTCACGGTTTTCGGTTCTGTACGGTTCATGTTGTTGTTTTTTCTTTTAATCTTTAACACTCCAAAAATTTACTTCAGCATAATATGATATATAGCTGAATTATCTAATTATTTATTTATTTATTTCATAAATGGGGTGTGTTTGCAAAACGCAGCTTCTCATTTCCCATTCTGAAGTAGGCTAATATGAGTGAGCAGTCACCCTGAGGAAACTTTCAGTGGCCCTGGAGGTCCATCATCTGTAGAGCTACGTGGGCTGTGTTGGACCGTTATTTGTCAATTTATCCTCGTGTCTCGTCATCATAGGCGGGACATGTCCCCACCATTTTTTGCCAGGGTTGATATTATCTTGCAGCACGGGTGTACCAATACAAATAAATAAAACATTTCCAGTTAACTAGCAAAGTATTTGTTTCATTCGTTTGTTAAATAAGAAGCAATTTAGCGCTGAAATGTGTTTTTTTAATCAAGTGATCAAAGTGCTCGTTGCAGTTGCGATCAGTGGTGCTGATACAGTGTTCTCGTGGCTCGCGCACACACCGCAGCGGCCGCACATTCATCACTCGGACGCGCGCTTCAATCCATTGAGGAGACTCAAGGCTACTCGTTCCGATTAAATAATAAAACAAAATTCATACAAATCGGTCCCTGCTTGATATACAACCGCTGATAAACATAATCGGTTTTGATAAAGAAAAAAATATATACGATCGCAGATTAGAACTCAGAACCTTTGATACGCTTGGCAAGTTCTGCCTCTGGACCATTAGGCTACGTGGAACAGTCGATCTATGTAGCCTATTTATTCACATGAAAAAAACAACATATAGTGGAGTAGATCTCATTAAATGTCTAGGTAAACTCAGTGTACTATATAAATCGATTGCTGGACATTGTAATGTAATTCTACATATGTCTGATTTATGATTTAGCATTGTATTAGCACGGGCACGAGGCTACATTGCGCATGCGTCGAACCGTGCAAACCGCGCGACGCACACGCGCACCGAACCGAGACAAGCGAACCGAACGGTTCGGATGTTTTTTCATGTACCGTGCCACCCCTAATCATTACTATTTTGCACCCAACGCACAGCGGTTTTTCCCTCCACAAACGCACGTTGGTAAATTAGGGAATGAACTTGCGCTCCCGGTGGCGGTTCAGCGAAAAGAGGAGGCGTGTTCCGGCGCAGTGTTCATTTTGCAGTTTCAGAAAACAATTCCGCCACAAACCAGGAGAAACCTAGTCTAAAGTCAGTGGCGCGTTATTCAGATGCTATTTTAAGGGCGCATGCTTGGCCATAATGTAGCGTGTGCACAACACACATACACTTTGATTCTCTCATCTACACACAGACGCAGCAGTTGCCATTTTTGCAAACCATACTTTATTACACGGAAAAATATTCCACACGAGGGAAATCATTGTTGTGTCCATGAAGATGTGAATGGCAAATCCGCCGTTATAATAGCAAGCCGCCATGGAACAAGCGCACCTGCTCTTAAAGGGAATGTGAGATGATGCTCTGATTGGTTTATTTCACGTTACACCCAAACCCACACCTATGAGTAATGAAGCTACTTCAGACCAACCCATTTTAGATTTGCGTCGGGCGCAAGAGTCATTTATCCCGCCGGTATAATAACAACAGCGGCCGAGATCCGCCCACAAAGTTACTTGCGTTTCGCGTTGTATACTTACGTTTCAGATCGTTAAAATAGGGCCCTTAAAGTTACTTTGTGCATTTCTCTCGGTGACCGGTATGAGATGTTTGTTGCTCACCTCAGTAAGCTAGATTGATATTAGAATATCATAATAAAAGCTGGATGACTTGTGTTGCTAAATGGCATGCGGTTCATTTTAAAACATTGAATGGTAGAGAAAAATGCTCTTTCTGATTTTGCTATGTTAGCCACTTGATAGAATAGTGTCGTCTCTGAAGCATTATACAAACATGTTACTCGCGGGAAATCTAGAAAACAAGGGATTCAAACAATAAGACTAACTGTGTTGAGCTGGATAACAAACTATGGTTATTTCTCTGAATTTAAACTATGTTGGAAACATTTGGGATAATGGAAGTACACAAGTCAACAAAATAAATAACCTTGTATTTTAACCCAAAAATCTTACATATTGTGGCTTTAAATAATCAGTTTTGTGTTTGAGCTATTTCTCTGCAGTCTTTCTAAAGTTTCCCTGAATTGTTTTTATTACAAAATCAGTCTTTTTACACACTCTCACTAACATTACAGACAAATCTGATGACTTTAATGCTCTGCCATGACGCTTGAAGCTTGACGTCAACTAGTTGCTGATCATGGCCTATAGAGGGCGCAACAGGATAAGAAATCTTTGAAGTCCCCTTTACACTCTGTTTCCAACAGTTAAAGTGAAAAATAAATGCATACTCAGAGAGCCATCCACAAGATATGTTTGATTATAACATCTGTATGCTCAAATCAGTCAGGTGAATGCACATTTTAAACCGCTTATTGCACACGTAAGTTAATCGGCATTCTAAACTGCTGCTGCGTCACATCTCACACACACACACACACACACACACACACACACACACACACACACACACACAGACAGTAGCTCTCACATCACACGAAGATCGCACACAGAATCATTCTGTAGCGCAAAAAATTTGTTGCCAGCAATGTTCTGTGATTTATCAATAAAATAGCTTAGAAACTGAAAAGTTCTAGCATACATTTCTTAGCACATATTTCTTAGTAACTAAAATCCACAGCTTCACTATTAGTAGAGAGATGCTGCCAGAATTAATTCACACGCAATCGGTCTCTCACTAATGCGTTCATAAATGTAATCTTTACTGCGCTACTTTATCTATATCTGATTTAGAACGAGCAGAAATCTGTGAGAAATTTAATGACCCAAAGACAAAAAAACTGATACAAATAAGCTGTTATAGGAGCAAAAGTCTTGTGTCATATGACATATCTTTGTTTGAGTCTCAGCTCGAGGTTCAGGCTTATTTATTCATTAATGACATCATCAGCGACTAGTCGACTTGACTTTATTCACATAAATGTTGACTTTAAAAAACTGAAATCATTCAACCCCTAGTACATAATGCAATGACAACTCTTAAATATCTCTACGGTTAACACTATTTCCTTCTAAGCCATGTATCCCTGCTCTGATTGGTTAATTAACACTACTCTGATTGGCTGAGAGCCTTTAGCGGTGACTGCTCTCTTTTCCCAGCATGCACTGCCACTGGAATTGAGTTGGGATCAGGTGAGCAAAAGCGATGTCCCGCTTTTCATCCATTTCTTCACACACTCTTTCATTTGCCCATCGTTTATGTTAAATTAAGCATTTCCCATTTCTCTTTTCACTCTTTGTTTGAACAGGCACCGCTCACTCACTAACCAATCAGCATTCAGCTTTCATTTCCTTGTATCGTTTATTTGTCTTTCCATTATAGTCCCTTCATCATTTCATCTGCTGTAACATCAGTTGATCAGTTATTAAAGGGATAGTTCACCAAAAAATTTAAATTAGCCCCTGATTTACTCACCCTCAAGTCATCCTAGGTGTATATGACATTCTTCTTTCAGACGAATACAATCAGAGTTATATTAAAGAATGTCCTGGCTCTTCCAAGCTTTATAATGGCAGTGAATGTGTATATTTCAAAGCGCATCCATCCATGATAAAAGTGCATCTATCCATGATAAAAGTGCATCTATCCATGATAGAAGTGCTCCACACTGCTCCGGGGGGTTAATAAAGGCCTTCTGAAGTGAAGCGATGCGTTCGTGTAAGAAAAGTATCCATATTTAAAACTTTAATGACTAAAATAACTAGCTTCCGGCAGACTGCCGTACGCAAGTCGACTTACGCCAAGAGAGTAACACTTGACAATGTATGACGTCGGATGTTGGAGTAGCGAAAGCTTTGCCGCCTCTCGCGGTTCAAACAAATATGACTGGGCAATAAACTCAAGCTCCTGCCACATTTCTCTTAAAAAAAATTCGTTTTAGACTTCTAATCCGTGACTGGTGTTTTGTTTTTCTCTTTCCTCTGCGCTTCCGCGTTCGTCATTACGTTATTTTAGTGGATAAAGTGTATTTTAGTCGATAAAGTTTTAAATATGGATATTTTTTTCACACGAAAGCATGGCTTCGCTTCAGAAGACCTTTATTAACCCCCCGGAGCAGTGTGGAGCACTTCTATCATGGATAGATGCACTTTTATGATGGATAGATGCACTTTTATGATGGATAGATGCACTTTTATCATAGATAGATGCACTTTTATGATGGATAGATACACTTTTATCATAGATAGATGCACTTTTATCATAGATAGATGCACTTTTATGATGGATAGATGCACTTTTATGATGGATAAATGCACTTTTATCATGGATAGATGCACTTTTATCATGGATAGATGCACTTTTATCATGGATAGATGCACTTTTATCATAGATAGATGCACTTTTATGATGTATAGATGCACTTTTATCATAGATAGATGCACTTTTATCATAGATAGATGCACTTTTATGATGGATAGATGCACTTTTATGATGTATAGATGCACTTTTATCATAGATAGATGCACTTTTATCATAGATAGATGCACTTTTATGATGGATAAATGCACTTTTATCATGGATAGATGCACTTTTATCATGGATAGATGCACTTTTATCATGGATAGATGCACTTTTATCATAGATAGATGCACTTTTATGATGGATAGATGCACTTTTATGGACTTCCAAAAAAAATTGCCCATTCACTCCCATTATAAAGCTTGGAAGAGCCAGGACATTTTTTAATATAATGTGTTGTAAATTGTATTCGTCTAAAAGAAGACGAAACTTGACATGGCTTCCGGGTGAGTAAATCATGGGCTATTTTTTTATTTTTTGGCGAACTAACCCTTTAAGCTCTTTCATGTCGTCTCTCTGGAAGGCGCGCTTGAGCGAGGAGTTGGCGTCCTCCACGGCGCGTGTGTCCGAGCTTCAGCTGGACTTGAGCTCGCAGCAGCAGAAGATCACGGCTCTGCAGACCAAACTCAGCACCGCCCTGCTGGACGCTCAGCAGAACAACACACACACCGCAGCGCTGGAGGCTCAGATGCTGGGTGAGCCGCTCGTCTCATAACCATGACTGAAACACATGGCTGATAGTTTCCTTTAGTGATGGGAAGTCTGGTTATTTTCCGTGAACTGGTTCTTTCAGACAGTTTGTTTTAATAAACTGTATGTTTCAGTTTAGTTTGTGCCAACCCTGGGTTTTAGGCATCATGAAAGTGACTGGGCTTTTAGCAATGTTCATCGCCTAAACTTGCGCTCCAGGGCAGTAAGAAAAAGTAAGAAATCTCAACTAAACGAAACTGGACCAATCAGCTGTGAGCAAAGTGTCACATGTCTGACGCAATAAAGTCACTCCCCCAGTTTCTCTTACTCCAAATTAAAGGTCACTAGATTTTTTAAGAAAAAATCGTCGGCTTATTATTTATAACGATGATTATTTATAATAATTATTTTGTATGATTCAGATATTATATATGTAATTATTAACCTTAATCCATTACACATGTACACTTATAGTTGATCAATTATTATTAAGCTCTTAGTTTTTAAATTAATATAAGTATACCCTCTAAAAATGATTTTCTTGTGTAGTATTTTTGTCTTGTTTCCAGTCCAAATATCTAAAACTTCTTAAATCAAGATGCATTTATTAAAGTAGTAAAATGCCATAAAATATTATATCTTGTTTTATTGGGTGAAAAAAATCTAAATGAAGTGATTTTTGCTTAAAACAAGGAAAATTATCTCCCAGTCGGGTAAGAAAAATAATTTTAATTCAAACAGAAACAAGATTATTTTGAGCTGCATTGTGTAAATGAAACAGATTAATTCCTATTATATTTATAATATATATTATATTATATATATATATATATATTATATATATATATACAAAAGTTATTAATTCAAAAGCAGTAAGTGATTTTCTCTGTCTTTTGTTCTTTGATTAACTTTAATGACAGACAGCTGCATTAATTGCATTAAATATTTTCAGTGCGTTAAACTGGAAAAATGTATAGCATGCATTAACGCGCTAAAAATATTTAATGCAATTAATGCAGCTGTCTGTCATTAAAGTTAATCAAAGAACAAAAGACAAAGAGAAAAACACTCACTGCTCGACTGAATAACTGTTGTAGCTTTAATAAGAATTAATCTGTTTAATTTATGTAGTGAAGACTGTGAAGTATTTAATAACTTTATTCAATTTCTGCATGTTCCCTACCTGTCAAAAAAAAGTGTGATTAATTAGTTTACATTTTTTTAATCGATTGAAGGCACTAATAAAGATATTATGTAATATAAATAAGCTTTAGAATCAATAGTATATAGATTTTTACTTTGTGACATTTTCAATTAAGCATATTGTCATTGATATAATAAATGCAAATGTTTTATGAGTTGAGTTTTTTGCAATTCTCTTTCTCAAATGTAATTCTTATTATTGTATTAGTGTATTTTTCAACTGCATTTCTGTAAAGTTGCAGTGATTTAAAAAAAAAAAAAAAAAAAAGGCAGTAACACCAATATTATCATGTATAGTATATAATTGTGTTTTTGTCTGTATTACAATAATAATGTGAATTTGAGATTAAATATTGTCGCTTAATTGTCATGAAAATGTCACACAGTGCCAAATATTGTCATGTTTAGGCCGTTTTATATATATATCATTTTTTTATTTTTTTATGAAATATGACCAGGACATATTCTTTTGTGTTTTGTTTTGGCACAATTTTTGCTTTCCATAAGGACAGAAAAATTATTGGCAGCTCGAAACTGTTGCATCACATAAGATTAAGACTTATATTGTGTGTGTGTGTGTGTGTGTGTGTGTGTGTGTGTGTGTGTGTGTGTGTGTGTGTGTTTCAGAGCTGAGGGAGACAGCAGACAGAGTGCAGGGTCAATACAAGATGGAGAAGCAGAAACGTAAGGAACTGGAGCTCAAACTCAACAACTCAGAGGAAGAGCTGCAGGACATGAAGACAGAGAAGGACGGTCTGGAACGAGTGAGTTATTGGCTCTACTGTCTGTGTGTGACTGAAGGACTGAATCCTCATCTGGATCATCTTGAATACGTTGACCTGTGTGTGTTCAGACTCTGTCAGAGCGGAAGCGGAAGTGGCAGGCCGAGAGACAGCGCTGTGATGAAGAGCTGGAAGAGGTGAGGAGGACGAGCCAGCAGGAGATGGACAGTCTCAGGAGCCAGTTACGCAAAGCCAGAACCAGCACTGACCACGCAGCAGCAGAACAGGTATGAGTGTGTGTGTTTACATGCGTAATGACAAGAAGAGATTCATGCTGCCAATCAGAATCAATAGGGGCTTTCGCACCGGGTAGTTCTAGGAAGAGCCACCAGGGTGAACTAATGGTTCCCTTAGGAACGTTTTCCTGGTTGCATTCGCACCGTAAGTAGGAACTCTGACGTCACGTAAGACACGCTTGTTGTTGGGACTTTTATTTTGATGGCCTGAGAACGGTCTAAACCAGCACTATAGGAACTATCCTATACGTTAGTGTTCGTTAGTGACGTTAGTGTTCGCTGATTGGCCGAACGCACGTGAAACACCAGCACCCGCCATTTTAAAAAAGCTGTGTAAACACACAGATTATACCATATATATTTACTCCACTAACTAACTCTACGAACATGTAAAACAGTGATAGATGAACCTCTTAACCTTTACACTGAGGAGAAAATCCAACGCAACTTTGAGGAGACACAGAGAAACATGATTATGTATTTCTGCTCAGCAAAACTGGACATCAACCGCACAACACACACTAATAACTCTTCATTACGGTCTACTTTCTATGTATAACAGTTCTATCTAATACCATATAAGACAGGACTGTTAGACACATCGTACACTAATGAACACGGAGAATGCGACTGTTTGCTCTGGCGTTCTCAGCACCGTCAAAATAAAAGTCCCAACAACAAGCGTGTCTTACGTCACGTCAGAGTTCCTACTTACGGTGCGAATGCAACCAGGAAAACGTTCCTTAGGGAACCATTAGTTCTCGGGGAAACACCCTGGTGGCTCTTCCTAGAACTACCCGGTGCAAAAGCCCCTATTCTTAACAGTACCCGGGTGTGTAATTGAGAGTTTTTGACACTCAGTATATTGTATTGTAGCTGTAGTTTTGTGACTGTGTGTTTGTGTGTTTGTGTGTGTGTGTGCAGCTGTCTCAGTTGCAGGCGGATCTGGAGCAGGAGTGGCAGGTGAAGTGTGATCAGACTCTGGCAGCGGCTCGAGAACAGCAGAGGAGAGAGATGACTGAACTCACTGAACACAGAGACACACTGCAGCTCAAACTCACACAGCTGCAGGAGAAGGTACACTCACACACTCACACACACACACAGAAGAGAGAGATGACTGAACTCACTGAACACAGAGACACACTGCAGCTCAAACTCACACAGCTGCAGGAGAAGGTACACACACACACACACACACACACACACACAGAGGAGAGAGATGACTGAACTCACTGAACACAGAGACACACTGCAGCTCAAACTCACACAGCTGCAGGAGAAGGTACACACACACACACACACACACACACACACACAGAGGAGAGAGATGACTGAACTCACTGAACACAGAGACACTGCAGCTCAAACTCACACAGCTGCAGGAGAAGGTACACACACACACACACACACACACACACACACACACACACACACACACACACACAGCAACAGTGACTTCCTCAGCTGGCCACATCTGATTAGAATACTTTACTATTAGAAACTCACAAACATTGCAAAATAATAGTATTTTGCCAAACAGACAATCACTTAACGCCTCCAGCTAACCCTCCTGTATCTCCTGTGTATAGTTTAACACACTCAGACAGTCACGTGACTCAGAGGAGCAGCGTTCACTCCAGCAGGACCAGGACCAGGGAGAAGAGCTGCAGGCATGGAGACACAAGGTCCAACACTGACGAGCTCATGCACTCGTTTTTTACCCCTTTTTCTCTGATGTATCTAAATCATTGTGTTGTGATTGGCTAACCTCTTAGCAGAGCCTTCAGCACTTCTTCATAGATTGTGGGTTTGCTATCAGGCACAGTATAGTTCTCACTCATTCTTCAGTAACAACCTGCATTACATTGTGACAGATCCTGGGCCTATCATACACGCGACGCAAGTGTTTTGGCTAGTTTCAGCCCAACGCAGTTATCATTTTCACGTCTTGCGCCACGTTATTTAAATAGCAAATGCATTAGCGCCCATCTGTGCGCCCATGTGCTGCTGGTCTGTGTTCAGGTTTATTATTGTGTACATAAATATATGGTGTAATCCAGCTTGTCCCGTAGATGTTCTGCTTCAACCTACACACACACACACACACACACTTTAACCTCGTGCACGAGCAGATCCGTTTCCTCTCTGGAGACACGTTCAGTTTTTTTAGTAAAATCCGCCATGGCGTGAGCGCAACTGGGTTTAAAAGGGAATGGGAGAAGAGACTCTGATTGGTTTATTGCACGTTACGCCCAAAACACACCCATTACTCATTAAGAGAATAGAGACAAAACACACCCATTAACACTCATTAACATAATAAAGACGACCCTTTTAGACCATGCGCCGGGAGAACCGACCATTTGTCCTGTCGTTAAACAGTCAAAAGTGGATTCGGACACGACCTAACTGCGCTTGTGCCGTGTGCTTTAGACCATGAGCTTAGATGGTTAAACTAGGGCCCAGTGTTTGTCATGTCTGTACCCTGTAGTGAAGTGTTTGCTTGTGTTTCAGTGCTGTGCGCTGGAGGAGAGAGTGGCGCTGATGAAGACGCACGTCTCAGAGATGGAGAAGAAGACAGACACTGCAGGAGAGGTCAGCTTTATCATCTCTATCATACTGACACTCATTATTTAGCCTGTGCCTTATTATTATTATTACAGTACTGCGTTTATATGAGGCATCAGAACCTCTCAGTTCAGAACAAACGTCATGGTAACACTTTACAATCAGGTTCATTTCTTAACATTAGTTAATTAAGGCATTAGTTAACATTAGTTAATGTATTAACTAACATGAACTGACCATGAGAAATACATTTGTTACAGTATTTGTTCATCTTTGTTAATAAAAATACAACTGTTCATTTTTTTATATTAGCTCACAGTGCATTAATGTTATGCATTTATGTTAACAAGATTTTAATAAAGCATTAGTAAATGTTGAAATTAAAAAAGATTAATAAATGCTGTATAAGTTTAGTTCATTATTAGTTCATGCGAACTAATGTAGTTAACTAATGAACCTTATTATAAAGTTACCATTTTGTTTAAATAAATAATTTTAACTTAAACATTTGTTTACTTGGACATTTCTGAACTATTATTGACCTAACCTCTGTTTTTATTCATTTACATTTATTTATATATATATATATATATATATATATATATATATATATATATATATATATATATATATATATAGTACTGTTCAAAAGTTTGGGGTCGGTAAGATTTTTGAAAGAAATTAATACTTTTATTCAGCAAGGATACATTTAATTAATCAAAAGTGAAAGTAAAGACATTCATAATGTTACAAAATATTTATCTTTCAAATAAATGCGGTTCTTTTGAATCCTGAAAATTCTGGAAGAAAAGGTATTTCCACACAAATATGAAGCAGCACAACTGTTTTCAACACTGATAATAATCATAAATGTTTCTTGATCATCAAATCATCATATTAGAATGATTTCTGAAAGATCATGTGACACTGAAGACTGGAGTAATGATGCTGAAAATTCAGCTTTGATCACAGGAATAAATTACACTTTACTGTATATTCACATAGAAAACAGCTATTCTAAATTGTAATAATATTTCACAATATTACTGTGTTTTTTTTTTTTTTATCAAATAAATGCAGCAAAAACATTTAAAAAAAAACGTAATTATTCCAGACTTTTGAATGGAGAACATTGACTTCCTCAATATTCAGCTTTGATCACAGGAATAAATTACATTTTAAAATATATTCACATAGAAAATAGCTGTTTGAAATTGTAATAACATTTCTGATCAAGTAAATTCAGCCTTGGTGAGCAGAAGAGACCATTAAAAATCTTAATCTCAAACATTTTAACGACTGGCGCGACAACTTACATTGTAGTAAAATATTGGCAAAATACATCAAATAAATCTGATGAACTCAAGAAAATGATTTTATTTTAGATAAGTAATTGTGTGATTATATTGGGTATTATAATTGTAAATTATATTAATATATGACTGATGTAATATTAACATAGTACATTTAATTTAATATTCAACAATATTATTGATCTGCCTGCATTGACACCATTATATGAGAACTGATCTGAGAACTAGACTCTTTCTAAGAGAAGTTTCTTTCTAAGTTATCTCTGTAAAGCTGCTTTGAAACAATCTGTGTTGTAAAAAGCGCTATATAAATAAAGGTGACTTGACTTACTGTAATAGATGCACTGAATCTTTTATCTTAAAATAAGATAATCAAATCAAAATAACTTTTGAATATGATTTTTAAAATATTTAAAGCATTTATGTTGGTTTGCATCATAGAGTCATTATAGACTCTTTCTAAGCTCAGCGGTGTTTATTTCCAGGTGAAGCGCGTGATGAACGGAGTGTTTCAGTCTCTGCGAGGGGAGTTCGAACTGAACGAGACGTACGAAGGAAGTGCTGTTCTCCGAGTGCTGGTCAACACCATCAAGGTCAGGCTCTCGGAGCACATCTCTGTGATTTCTGCTCGAAAACTGCGGATAGAAAAATGTCTCAAAGTGTTTTTTCCTCCAATGACAGAGTGTCACACTGCAGCTCCTCACTAAGGCCGAGAGATCGACACCTGAACACAGTGAAGAGGAGGAGAGAGAGAGCGAGGCACAGCACATGAACGGGCAGAGAGAGGAAGATAAGGAGACAGACGGAGATCCTGAAGATGGAGTGGAGGAGGAAGAAAAGGAAAGAAAAGAAAAGGAAGAGGTTTCAACTACAGAAGAGAAGGAGGAAGACGAAACGGTGGAAATCGAAAGTGAACCGGAAGTTGTAGAAGAAAGGAATGAAGAGAAAGTTGTGAAAGTGGAAGTTAATGTCAGCAGCGCAGAACACAACGTGCAAGATCAGGACGGAGAAACTACACACGAAGAAGAGGCTGAACGTGACGTCACACCCACACAGGAAGTGACAACAGAGCTGCCTGATGACATCACTCCACAGGAAGTGATCACAGAGCTGCCTGATGACATCACTCCACAGGAAGTGACCACAGAGCTGCCTGATGACATCACTCCACAAGAACAGGAAGTGAGGGTAGTGGATGAGAGCGTTCCAGGACTGACGCTCGGCGGGCCGCCAAAGAACCCGCCGCCGCCCCCTGGTGTTGTTCATGAGCACTGCAGCGTCACTCCTGCACACGTCACCGGGTAAGAGCCGGGTAATCACCGGGTAATCTATAACTGGAGATTTGTTGTTTTAAAAAGAGTTCACACAAAAGTTTACTCACCTTTATGCCATTCTAGACCCTAGTGTTATTGTAGAGATAACTTGATGGACTTCCAAAGACAGACACCCATTCACTCACATTATAAAGCTTGGAAGAGCCAGGACATTTTTTTTATCTAACTCTGATTGTATTCGTCTGACGGAAGAATGTCATATACATCTAGGGTGGCTTCGGGGTCAGTATATCATGGGCTAATTTTCATTTTTGGGTGAACTATCCCTTTAAAACTGCAGTGAACCAAAGACAGTCTCAAAAACACGCTTTGAAATCGCTGGTGTTTCTGACGTCACAAACTACCTTGTAACCAATCAGATCAACGAGTGGATCTCTGAGCTGCTGTGAGTGGAGGCGGGGCTCATTTGCATATTCATAGAACCGCGTATACTAAATGAGGCAAGAGTGTCGAGTTACATTCAAGATATTTTAAGGCATGAAGAAACTGTAATGTAATTTTGGTGATCAAAGATGAGTTTTAAGTCAATAAAATGATTGAGTACAGTGTTGGGCTGGGCGATATATCGCATGACATTGTTATGCGCATCTCGTCAGTAAAGCCGGTTCCCTGATTAGTAGTAAATCGCCATCACCTGCTTTCAGATGGAGCGGCATTTACTACACAGAGCCGTAGTTCACTGACAAGCTGAGCCATATCGCATTAATTATCGCAGGCGATACGTCCGCGATAAAATAATTATTTTATTATGCCGTTTTAGGTAGTCTTTTAAATTATGGGATGCAAACTTGGTATGGCAATCTTTCGGTCCAATTAAAATCACAGCTTGCACGTCTTGTGAAAACTGCAATGAAAGTTATGGGTGTAAGAGAGTACTCATCACTTCAATCAATTTACGAATGCACAGACAATAGTGAGTGATTCAAGCCATGTTTTATTTCCAATGAATCAGCCTCTGCCATCAGGGAGACGGTATAGAGTCCCATTGTGTAAGAGTATCCGTTACAAAAAATAATTTATTCCTGTATCTATTAATATGTTAAATAGCAAGATGTAGTAATGTAGTGTTTTTTTGTTTGTTTGTTTTTTACTTTTTTCTTTTTGGTTTGTGTGTGTATGTATATGTTGTGTACTAATGCAGCTTTGAGTCCTAGACAAATTTCCTGAAAAAGGACAATAAAGTATACTAACTAACTAACTAACTAAAAATGTTTATGGTATTAGTCTAAGTTCTGTATAATAACCCTGCTGCTGTATATCCACATGACTTTCTTCTGTGGAACACAAAAGGAGATGACAATACCTAGTGACACCTTACAATAAGGTCTCATTGTTTAAGGGGTCATGACAGATTTTATCTTATGTTCCTTAAGGTATCCTTATAATTTAAATAAAAATCAAATATATATGAGGAAAATTATTATTTTAAACCATCATCCTGACCCTCTGTCTGAAATAATCCTCTTATTTTAAGGCTCCTTTAAGGCTTGTCACTAAACGACCACTGTTATGATTGGCTAACATCATTACATATGAAACAGTGACTGAACGCCAGTGGGCGGGGCCTATGGTGCGATGATGTTTTGGGATTATGCAAATATGTTTGCCCGTGTGATGTCACTGATTCCGCAATATCCAAACAAGCTGTTTTTGGATCTCTAAAATGTATGTAATAGATAATTCCCACAGTGTGACAGTTATTAGATTTCACTGTATGTATTCCTGCGAATAACTGATGTTTTTTGTTGACGTCCCATCATTACAGTTGATCTAATTAAATCAGTTTTATGATTGTTGGTAAACCTCAGAAATCTTCTTAACACTGTAATAACACTGTAACTGAACTCAAATAACACATCACCCTCTTTAACCCTCAGTGTAAGCATGTGCCCAAATAATATTTTTGTCCTCTGTCCCGTTTCTTCTGTCTCTCGCCTCATCTGTGCTCATCCTGCTGTTCTCCCAGTCCGTCGGAGAGGGTAGAAGAGGAAAACAAAGAGGAACCATTGTTCCAGAGTCCCGCCCCACACACACCCGCACCGGCAGCGGCTGATGAAGAGGAGGAGGAGCTGGTGAGCACACACACACTCAATCACTCAATCACTCTCACACACACACACTCACTCACTCACTCTCACACACACTTACACACACTCACACTCACACACACACACACACTCACTCAAACTAATAATAATAATAATAGATTTTATTTATAACGCACTTTTCATTCCGAAGAATCTCAAAGTGCTACACAAAAGAACAACAATAACTACAGAATACTAAAAACCATAAGAGCAATAAAACAATCAGCACATAAAAGCCTTTCTAAATAAAAAAGTCTTCAGTTCTGCCTTGAAAGTGTCCAAGCTCTGTACTTCTCTCAGCTCACTCGGGAGGTGGTTCCAAAGCCGCGGTGCAGCTGAACAGAAAGCTCGGTCCCCCATAGTACGAAGTCTGGTGGTCGGGACCTGAAGAAGTAGGTGGCCTGATGATCTGAGAGTGCGGGAGGAGGATTTTAAGGTGATGAGTTCTTGTAGATAAGGTGGTGCATGTCCAGTGATACATTTGTGTGTGTACAGCAGAATTTTGAAGTCGATCCGGAATGAAACAGGGAGCCAGTGGAGTGAGTGCAAGATGGGAGTTATATGATCATATTTTCGGACTCTCATGAGGACTCTGGCAGCGCTATTTTGGATGTATTGTAGCTTCTGCATGTTTCTGGCAGAAATCCCAATGAAGAGTCCGTTGCAATAATCCAACCTGGTGGAAATAAAAGCATGAACAAGTTTCTCTGCATCCGGAAGAGTTAAAAAAGGACGTAGTTTGGAGATATTTCGAAGGTGGTGGAAGGAGGTTTTGCAAATATATTTAATGTGTTCGTTGAAAGTCAGCTGCGGGTCAAACCTAACCCCTAGGTTTGTAACTGAGGAGGAGAAAGTAATGGCTTGGTCGTCCAAGATGAACTGAGATACAGGAGAGGAGTGGATTTGGTGCGGGGTTCCAACAAGTAGTGCCTCAGTTTTAGCGGAGTTTAGCTGGAGGAAGTTGCTTTTCATCCATTCCTTTATCTCCAGAAGACATGTGTTGAGTCGCGACAAGGTTGTGGAGGGGCTTGGAGCAGTTTTAATATAAAGTTGCAAATCGTCCGCATAACAGTGGAAGCATAGTCCATATCTGCTGATGACAGAACCGAGTGGAAGCAGGTATAGAATAAATAGGATAGGGCCGAGAACCGACCCCTGCGGAACACCACATGTAACAGGGAGCAGCCTGGACTCACATTCTCCTAATATAACTCGTTCAGTCCTGCCAGAAAGGTAGGACTGAAACCACTGCAGTGCTGTTCCCGATAGTCCAACTGTATTGTGGAGGCGGTCCCGAAGGATGGTATGATCCACTGTGTCGAATGCGGCTGTTAGGTCGAGTAGAATGAGCAGCGATGGTGATCCTGAATCAGCTGCCATGAGAAGGTCATTTGTCACCCTTAGCAGAGCTGTTTCGGTGCTGTGGGCCGAACGAAAGCCTGATTGAAATACCTCATATAGGTTATTGTGTTCTAGATGGCTATGAAGCTGAATGGCGACTTCCTTCTCTAGGACCTTTGACAGAAAGGTGAGGTTAGAGATTGGCCTGTAATTTCCCAGGACCTCTGGGTCTAGGGTTGGTTTCTTAAGTATCGGACGAATGACAGCAGCTTTAAGGGCAGGAGGGACAACGCCTGTTATTAGTGAGAGATTAATAAACTCAGTGATGATTGGGCTGACACTGGGAATGAGTGACTTGAGCAAAACAGTCGGAATGGGATCCAAGATGCAGGCAGACGGCTTCATTTTATTGATGGTTTCCTCAACATGGCTCTGCTGAACCTCGGTAAAGTACGGAAGGATTGTCAATCCACCGGACAGTGGGTTGGAGGATGGTGGAGACAGTGAAAGAGAGCCAGATATTGAAGAGCGGATATTATTGACTTTAAATCTAAAAAAGTCAATGAAGCTGTTGCAAACTCACTCAATCACTCACACACACACACACACACACTCACTCAATCACTCACACACACACACACACACACACACACACTCACTCAATCACTCACACACACACACACACACACACACACACACACACACACTCACTCACTCGTACAGTCAGTCACTCACTCACACTCTCACTCATTCACTCAATCACTCACACTCTCACTCACATTCTCACTCACTCACACACTCACTCATTCACTCACACTCTCACTCACATTCACACTCAATCACTCACACTCACTCACTCTCACTCACACTCAATCACTCACACACTCACTCTCACTCAATCACTCACACACTCAATCACTCACACACTCTCACTCATTCACTCATTCACTCAATCACTCACTCACTCACTCACTCACTCATTCACTCAATCACACACACACTCACACACACACACACACACACACTCACTCACATTCACACTCAATCACTCACACACTCTCACTCATTCACTCAATCACTCACTCACTCACTCACTCATTCACTCAATCACTCACACACTCACTCACACACACACTCTCACTCACATTCACACTCAATCACTCACTCACACACTCACACTCACTCACTCACTCACTCACTCAATCACTCACACTCACTCACACTCTCACTCACTCACACTCTCACTTATTCACTCAAACACTCACTCACACTCACACTCAATCACACTCACTCATTCACTCAATCACTCACACACACTCTCACTCACATTCACACTCACTCACTCACACTCACTCTCACTCAACCACTCACTCACACACTCCACACTCACCTGCAACATTTCAAATCCCTCAGTTCTCCATCTCTGAAAAGCCAAGCTGATGTTGATTCTTGTTTTATTACGAGCTCTGTCTCGTTCTCTTTTCTCCAGCAGACTCTCCTCTGTACACACACACACACACACACACACACACACACACTCTCTCAACTAACCTCTGCCACTCCTACACTAAAAGTTTTCTCTATTTACGGATACGACGAGACACGCAGACTCTGTGTGTTTAACCAATGATCGGTGTGGGGAGAATGAAAACAGTGGAGGTTATTAGTCAGCAAATGCACACATTCAAACAATGTTTGTTCAGTAACTAATGTGTGAACTGATTCTTGTCTGTGAACAGAGTTTAAAAGGACGACCCCCTCCCGCCCCTCTGTTCGGTGATGAAAGTGAGGATGATGATGACCTGGACTGGCTGGGCTGATGTGACCCCTCTGAAAACCAGTGTGTGAAGTCAGATGAGTTCCAGCAAAGAGGCCAAACGGACTCTGTGTGTGTGTGTGTGTGTGTGTGTGTGTGTGTGCGCCGGATCGCCGGGACTTTAATTTGTGGGTTTGGATGGTTCTAGAAGGATTTTGTGATCAAAGAACACAGAGTAACTTCTGTCCAAAACCCTAAAAAGCATTTCGAATGAAGATCTGAACTGATATGAACTGACTTACTGCACATACAGCAAAAAACAAATCATCTTTAAATCTACAAATACTGTAAATCATAATTGTTTTTTGTTTTTTTAATCTTAATTTATGATTATGTTTCCATCTTTAAAACAGAGCTTTCATGTTTATTTCTGATGACGTTAGCTTGCGGTCTCTGTTCTTAATATTTATACATTGTACTAACAGCAACCAATTAATAAAGAAAAGAGACTGTCACTGTTTCTTTAGCGTTCGACTGATTTGTTCATCAGTTCATACATTAAGCCATATCTAATAATAAACAATGTGACAGAAATTTGCCAGTCCATATACATTAATAATAGGTAAGTAGTGATACGAGTCCTCCGTATGTCTTCGTCAGTTACAGTAAAGAATGACAGTCCGTTGAATAATTAGATTAATGCACAATGTGTGCGTTGTTTTAATAACTAAACAGTCTGACTTCAGTTCTGCCTTTTATCACCTTCACCACAAATACATCTTCATAACGGGCCTCGTTCATAAAACACAAGCACAATGGCTTTTTGCTAATTCCTCACAATTCAATACAACAATTTACATCACAAAGATTTACACACAAAAAACTCCCAAGTAAATTTAAAGGTTTTGCCCCAACAATTACTTCCTTCATTTCCGGATATGAAACGGTAAAACTGTTTGCAAATAAAACAAACATGGATCTAAAAGTTAATCAAACCCTTAAAGGCCGTTCACACAGAATTTGTTTTTCATCCCACTGCACTACTTTTCCATTGTTTTTCTCTATAGACGTGAAGAGATGGCCGTGTTTGAGCACGTTTAAAAAACATGACGCTCAGGTTAAACGTAGCTGAACTTTGTGTTTGTAACGTCTCTAGACACATGCCAGAGGAAGAGGAATAAAAGGCAAGGTATAGTGTTTTTAAATGCAAAAATGTTAGTTGAGAATAGTGTCTTTTTCACAATCTTGCAGTACAATAAAACGCAGCGCCAGACTAAAAGTAGTTCGATGTTTCAAAGCACACCATGTAACTTCTAGAGGTTAAAAATCAAAACTGCATGCATTTTGTGGAAGAACGTTGTTTTGTGCTTCGGCTCCGTGTGACTACTGATGACTATTACCCTTCAACTCTGTTAGAGAGATACAGTACCAGTCAAAAGTTTGGAAACATTACTATTTGTAATGTTTTTGAAAGAAGTCTCTTATGCTCATCAAGCCTGCAGTAAAAAAACAAAACAAAAAACAGTAATATTATGAAATATTATTACAATTTAAAATAATGGTTCTCTTTTTTAATATACTTTAAAATGTAATTTATTTTTGTGATGCAAAGCTGAATTTTCATCAGCAAGTACTCCAGTCTTTGGTGTCTTATGATCCTTCAGAAATCATTCTAATATGATGATTTGATACTCAGTTATTATCAATGATGGAAACAGTTGTGCTGTTTAATATATTTTTTTGGAATACTTTTTTCAGGATTCATTGATGAGTAAAACGTTAACAGCATTTATTCATAAAAACAGCATTTATTCAAAATAAAAACATTTCTAACAATATAAATCGTTACCATCACCTTTTATCAATTTAACGCATCCTTGTTGAATTAAAGTACTAATTTCTTTAAAAAAAAAGTTATTGTTCCCAAACTTTTGAACGGTAGTGTATATTGTTACAAAAGATTTCTATTCTAAATAAATACAGTTCTTTTTAACTTTTTATTCATCAAATAATCCTGAAAAAAGTATCTCAGGCTATAAAAAAAATATTAAGCAGCACAACTGTTTCCAACATTGATCATAAATCAGCATATTATAATGATTTCTGAAGGATCATAAGACACCAAAGACTGGAGTACTTGCTGATGAAAATTCAGCTTTGCATCACAAAAATAAATTACATTTTAAAGTATATTAAAAAAGAGAACCATTATTTTAAATTGTAATAATATTTCATAATATTACTGTTTTTTGTTTGTTTTTACTGCAGGCTTGATGAGCATAAGAGACTTCTTTCAAAAACATTAAAAATAGTATTGTTTCCAAACTTTTGACTGGTACTGTACATGTGGAAATGTATCTGTACAAATAAAACACTTTACTTACTCGTTGAGTAATAGAAACGCCATTATCTCTTTTATAACATTTCGAATCCTTCAATTCTCTCCATCTCTGAAAAGCCAAGCTAATGTTGATTCTTGGCACGGGCGAGTGACGTATATACGAAATGTCCCTCAAAAACCATCCCGTCAGGTCTAAAATACACTTATCACAGTGAATCAGGTAAGACAAAAAAATAATAATTTTGCAAGAAGGATTGATGATGTATTGACATTTAAATGTTAATCTTGAACAAAAAGAAGTTACATGGTGTAGCTACATTTACACAAAAATGCATTCAGTGTGAATCACGCGTCTGATAGTTGCGCACACGTGTCTCACACATAAGCTGCATTTATAGGATGCCGTGTCACGTTAAAAGAAGTTCAACTTGCTGTACCTTGCACTTTTTAAATGCAAAAATGCATTCGGTGTCTTTTATGGCATCTTACACATGACAACAAGTTAAAACTAGTTTGACTTTACAAAACCTTTACAAACCTGTCTATAGTTTATATAATTTCATTCCACTGCCCTGCGTCTTGCATTTTGAAACGCTAGAACGCGATCTGTGTGAACGGCCCCTCAGAACCAATCAGAAGCAAGAACATCATCATCATCATCATATCATCATGGCTTACAGTAATTACTGCTGTCAAACAAAGTTATTTTAAGAAAATATTTCATAACAAAAACTGGTATTGCTGCATTCATGACAGGTGCGGCCGTGCAGGACTGACCCGTTCAGCTGTTCTCACAGTTTAAAAAACCCTTTGCTTTAATGTGGTTTCAGCAGATGAGTTATGTTAGTGTGTATGGATCAGAGCATAAATAACCACAAAACATTAGCTTACTGCCCGCTAGATCATTAGGACAACTCAAACTGAGAGTCCCGTGGAGGCGTTAGTGTTCCTGAGTTCCCAACGGATGTCATAAAAGTCGCTGCTTCGGTCAGTGCGCTCAAATTATCCCAAAAGTGCTTGTTATAGGCAAGTGTCTGTCTCTTCAAGAAATCCCACCACCACTGAAAGCTGTGAAAACATGAAAGCTTCACGGTCACGCTGTGTAAAGGGGTCATCGGAGGTCGAGCATCGAGACGGTGCCCTCTGTGATTATAATGTGGCTGCCACCCTGAGGGGAACAACATGCGCGTTAATGAAGGGATCATATGCTTGTGTCACGCCTGCGGATGGATTAAAGGTGAAGGTTGAAGTCACTACCGTAAAAAGAGGAGGTTCTTTGGGATGAGGATGAAAGCCTTTCTGGGTGCAGGTTGAGATCTCCTCCAGGCCGTAGTCTGTCAGTCTGAAGTAGCCGGTCCTGTGAACACCACAACATTAGGCTGAAGGACAATGCAGTTGCACTCTCTGACAGTAGATGGCGCTTATAAAACAGCGGTAAACAGCGCTGCACACCCGCGTCACGTAGACAGTATTTACATGTTTTCTTTAATTCACTGAGATGTTTATCTACCCAATAGAGGATGTGTGTGTGATGTCACCGTCAGCTGGTTACACACACTGAGTGGCAGAAACACAGAGCGGCAGCATTGGTTTTCAGTGTGAATGCCACGAAAAACACACAAAACACATCTAAAATGGGAAAGAGCTTTGAGATTGACTGTATAAATAGATTTGACAAGAAATCTGAGGTATATTTCTACAGACTGCCGAAAGCTACAGAACAGAGAAGCAATGGATCGCTGCGATTCACAGAAACAACTGGATCCAGGCAGAGAAAGGTGGATTTGCAGGTTTCATTTCATTTTGTGTCAATATGCTGAATTTAAGGGTAAAATCATACCCTATATATTGTATTGTTATATATTGTATTGACAGCTCATCAATTAAATATTTACCATTGTATATTCGGCATAATTGGATTTTAAATAAACTGACAAAAAACTAAAGTTTTAGTGCGGGACGATATGATGATGTATATAACATTGATATAAATGATCACCTGGATTTAGATCTGCCTATATTGTATTTATATAAAGCGTTCACAGGCAAATTTGCTTTATGTATTTCCCCGGTGTTGAAATCAGGCTCATATAAATGTCAGGAAACACAATTCCTGGCGGCATGTCAATATCCGTGGATCGCTGGATCTTTGATTAGTTGTAAGAAACACTATATCGCGCTTCAGTTTAAACTGATAATCGTTTGTTTTACTCGTGTTTTCGCAGTTTCCTCTATTAACTCCAGTCACTCAGCAGCTCTTCTGCCACTCAGTCCGGCTGAGGGAGTGTGTTCCCGCGGGAAAGTGACGTCAATGCAAAGCCTCTATAAAATAAAATCACATTTTTAAAATTCCAGTTTTCAAAGACCGTGGGAACCCTGGTTCATTAATAAACCCCAGTTATTGCTAAGAAAACCCTAATATGTTATATCTAATGCAGTGACATTCAGAGACTCTGAAGTGTGGTTCTGTGTCGGGCCACTTGAACTCACTGGTGCCGTCACTGCTTTGATCTCTGTCATTGCTGGACTTACTCGTTGAATTTGGGCGAGCAGACGATGGCGATGGACTCGGGCAGCATCATCTGGTACGAGCAGTGTGTGTGCAGATCAACGCTGGACAGGAACGCGGTCTGAGTCGGGTGTGTCTGTGGAGCAGACCTGATCTGTCACACATCTGATCTGAGAACTGTATGCCTCTGACATATGGGGAAATAATCATGGAAAGATGATTACTTGCTCTTTCAGCTCAACAATAGGGATTGGGGGAGTGAGGGAGTGAGGGGAGTGAGGGGAGTGAGGGAGTGAGGGAGTGAGGGGAGTGGGGGGGAGTGAGGGGAGTGGGGGGGAGTGAGGGAGTGAGTGAGATTCAAACTCAATTTATAACATTACATGCTATGGATGATATCAGTTTTATATATATATATATTTATTCTTTTTTTTTTATTCTTCATTTTGCAATTCACAGTTTTAGTGCAATATATTTCTTATTAGTGCAATATTTAAAAAACTTTTGTATTATGTTTAATATTTGTGTTGTATGTAACATTTTTACATGTTTGTGTTGTGTATAATCCGACACTGCATGTTTCTAATGAGATTACAGGTCATCTATGTATAAGTAGAGAAGGCAGAGACTGACGTGTATCCAGCCCAGGGTGATGAGGTTGTGCTGGTCCTGCACCAGAAACAGCTCCTCCTCATTCTCTGTGTCACAGTAATCTGGACCGCCACACTGCTTCGGCACGATCACGTGCGTCACTGTGAACGCGTTCATATTCTGCAACAGGCACACACACACACACACGCTCTTAATGCACTGTACTGGTAAAGCCTATCCAAGAATATATGCATGATATACCATACAGACAAAAGTATTGGGAAGAGAAACTCCACCCTAAAAATTTTATTCTCTCATCATTTATGAGCGAAAGTAAGTGAACGAAAGTGAGTTAGTGAGTGAGTGTGCGAGTGAGCGAGTGAGTGAGTGAGCGAGTGAGTGAGCGAAAGTGAGTGAGTGAGCGAGTCAGTGAGCGAAAGTGAGTGAGTGAGTGAGCGAGCGAGTGAGTGTGCGAGTGAGTGAGTGAGCAAGTAGTGAGCAAGTGAGCGAAAGTGAGTGAGTTAGTGAAAGTAAGTGAGTGAGTATGTGAGTGTGTAAGTGTGAAAATACAAATACAATTTGTAACTTAAAACAATAAACCATTGCTTCTGTCATGAGTTCACGCTTGAGGTATATGTCAGCATGTCATGAAGTCTGCTTCCACATCACTTCCTGCATTTAATAACACGCTTATGTCATGAATTGCAACATGCTGATGTTTATGTCAAGTGTTATTTTCCTAAACTGTTGCATCATGGATTACTGTCATGTTCGTTTTGTGTGGTTTTTGAAGTGCCAAATCTGGGGGTCTGGGACACTTGCATTAAATGGACTCACAGCGATGGATTATTTTTCAAAAAATCTCAGTTCCACAGAAGAAAGAAAGTCATATACATCTGGGACGGCATGATGAGGGAAAATGATGAAGTATACCTTTAACAGCCATAACAGCCAAAATTAGTTGATACCATCAAATTATCCGAAATAATCTGCAGCGTTCATAAATGTGAAAATAACACAGCCAAAATGTAGGTGACGTAAAAGTATGAAATCCGACAGAAGGACCTTCATACCAGTCTCCCACAGAGTATCCCACAGGTTTCCACTGCTCTTATGGTGTTGCTATTGGCTATTCGCAGAAATTTGCCACAGAGTTCAGCAGGAACAGCAATCTGCCGTAAACCATCAACCATCGTAGCTGAAACACAGAGAGAAACACTGTCACAACTAGGGACGCACCGATATGAACATTTTGGCCGATACGATAACCGATAAATCTTTACATTTGAAAGCAGATAACCGATATATTGCCCGATAAATATAAATCCAAATTTTTATATAATTTTTGAGAGCCTGATTACAAAAACAAAAGTCTCACCAGTAAAAGCCACGTCCCAAACACACAATTATAACATTCTCATGATAATTTTATGTAGCCAATATGACAGACAGACTTGCGCTGCACATGTTGCTCTGAACTGTATTTTCTTTTTTTTAAGTAATTCCAATCATATTTCAAGCAATTCAAAACCATCATGGTGAACAGTGCTCATTAGAAAGAAACAATCCATTATTTATCGGCTTCAATATATCGGCTAAATTTTCTTATCAGGCCGATACCGATAAAAGTGAACATATATCGGCCGATACCGATATGGTGGCCGATATATCGTCACAACAGAAACAGAGACTATAAACATAACTATAACATTATAAGTGAACATATATCGGTCGATACCAATATGGTGGCCTAAACATAACGATAACATTATAAATGAACATTTATCGTCCGATACCGATATGGTGGCTGACATATCGTCACAACAGAAACAGAAACTATAAACATAACTATAACATTATAAATTAACATTTATCGCCCGATACCGATATGATGGCCGATATGTCGTCACAACAGAAACAGAAACTATAAATATAACTATAACATTATAAAAGAATATATATCGGCCGATACCGATATGGTGGCCTAAACATAACGATAACATTATAAATGAACATTTATCGTCCGATACCGATATGGTGACCGATATATCGTCACAACAGAAACTATAAACATAAAGATAACATGATAAATGAACATTTATCGTCCGATACCGATATGGTGACCGATATATCGTCACAACAGAAACTATAAACATAAAGATAACATGATAAATGAACATTTATCGTCCGATACCGATACGGTGGCCGATATATCATCACAACAGAAACAGAGACTATAAACATAACTATAACATGATAAATGAACATATATCAGCCGATACCGATATGGTGGCCGATATATCATCACAACAGAAACAGAGACTATAAACATAACTATAACATGATAAATGAACATATATCAGCCGATACCGATATGGTGGCCGATATATCGTCACAACAGTATCAGGCTGCTTCATGTGTAGTGAGGTTTGAGAGCGAGTCGTACTGTTGCTGCTGAGATGACCCGGTTTAAGCGAGCGGTCGAAGGTCGGCGGGGCCGGCGGAGCGCTGTGATTGGCCAGCGGGCTCTGAGGGGGGGTGGGGGACTCTAGATAGGGCAGCGGTGGACCCTGGATCCCGGGGATGAGCAGCGAGTCCTCCTGCTGGGACGCTGGAGATCTGATCTGGTGCCCGTGATCTTGCCGCTCCTTCTGTCGGATCATGTCCTCGAACATGCTGAACTGCTCCTGCTCTCGCTGTCTCCTCTGCATGTCCAACACACGCTGCCTCTCCAGCTCCAGCTCTCGCTGACGGGACAACTCACGCTCCAGCACTTCTGCTTCCGCACGCTAGTGGACCACAACACAATTCATGAGGTTAAACACACGTGCATCGAGGGCTGGGTATCGCTTGAATTTTAACAATTGTTCTACATTTACACTTCTACATTGCACACATTTTGTAACATTTAAGTTCAAGAGTTTCTTTTAACACTTTTTTATCTTTATTTATGACAAAATTGAAAATGGACAGTCTTGTTGTGTATCTAGGGTTGGAATTATTGGATTGGAATTATTGGATTCCGATATCAATTCTGCTTATCGATTCCTAATTTCGATTCCAATAAGGTAAAAAAAAAAAAAAAAAAAAAACACGTATATATCATTCACATTTAGTCTTATTGCAAAACATTTAATTGTAGCTGAATATCATGAACAAAACTCAACAGGCTGAAGAACACTTACACAAGGAACGTTTGCCTGTGGTTTAAAAACACCATAGAAAAACAACTAGCCTTACTAATATACATGTAAAGCATTATTAAAGACAGGTAAACACTCTGAACAAAAGAATAAATTAGCAATTGCAACAAATAAATACAACTGAACAAAGATACGATTAAAATAAAGTGATTTCCAGGTATTCAGGTACAGAAACTGTAATCAAATGTAAAATAACTGCACTTTATAAATAAAATATACATTACAAATATAGTTAGGAAAGATATTCAGTCAAGAACAGCGAGTGAATTTTCTCTGTCTTTTGTTGTTTGATTAGTGTTATTATAGAGACGGCAGAAGGAATATTAGGCTGCTGTCACTTTAAGAGCTGCACGGATCCAATATAGTTACAAATGCCTTCAGCTCTGAAAACTGCGCCAGCTCGTCTCGCATTTGAATTGTTTAGTCATATTGAAATGCTCACAAAGGAATCGATGAGAGGAATCGAAATTTACATTTTATAACAAGTATCCGATTCCTGACCTCAAGTATTTGATTCCAGAATTGGAATCGGTTTTCGATTCCCAACCATACATGCATCTTTAACTTTGAGATTGATTGCACCAAAAACAACCATATTTCATTCGATAAATCAATAATACATACAGAAAATTACTGTTTTACTATTGTTTAAAAATAAGTCTATAATAGACGATTATTTGTATTTTTAATTTAAAATTAAAATATTACTGTAATAAATATATAATTATTTTATTTTGCATTATTTCGTAAAGCAGTGCTGCAAATAATACAAAGTGTCAAAAACAATATGCACTGGAAGTCAAAAGTCTGAAATAATTATGTTTTTTAAAGAAGTCTCTTCTGCTCACCAAAGCTGCATTTATTTGATTAAAAATACAACAAAGTTAACTGTAATATTGTGAAATATTATTGCAATTTAAAATAACTGTTTTCTATGTGAATATTTAGTAAACTATAATTTATTTCTGTGATCAAAGCTGAATTTTCAGCATCATCACTCCAGTCTTCAGTGTCACATGATCCTTCAGAAATCATTCTAATATGATGATTATTACTCAATAATTGAGCACCAGTAATAATGCATAATAATTAATAATGGTTCTTAATGTTTAATTATAACGATATAATCAATTTCACCTGTCACTGGTTTTAATGTATGTGTTGTGTATATCATATATTCATGCAGAATAATGGAAATTAAATAAATAAATGTCCGGATGCAGTGGGGAAGAAAATGTGTTAAACTCTCAGGTAAATAACGTGACAATGCACAAAAATAATAATGGCCCTAAAGTTCGATTCATTCTCTCCATGCAAAATATAATAACTGATTTCTTTCTTTTGGTTTTGGGGTGAAATATGACGTGTTCTTGACAGGTTTTTAAAAAAATCCCTTTTAGTCCATGATAATGTTGACCAGCGTCGGGACAATGTGCCTCACCTTTTTGCTGCTATACTCCGCATATTCTCTCTCATATCTTCTCAATAAATGTTTCTTCAGCAGCTCTGCTTGAGGGAAAGCCGTCTCCTTTAGCTTCTGTGTGAGGAGCAACAGCAAAACTAAGACCACTAACGAGATATGATGAGATTATTGATCAAAACAATCAATTTCCATCTAGACTTCGTTACCCTTAACGTCTCCTTCTTCTCAGCAATATTAGACAGCTTATATTCTGGATGCTTAGGAATCTTTTCAATGAAAAGTCTGCAGGGTTAAAAAGAACAGGAGTTAAACCTGTTGCAATTAAACTAAAACATTACCAATATTACTCACACTCCCATTCCAGTTAAAGGGACACTCCACCCAGAAGTGAAAATCCTGTCATCATTTACTCACACTCACATGACTTTCTTCTGTGGGGAACAGAAACTTTGGGAAGCAAACCACATCAGGCTCCACTGGCTTTCACTGTTACAGGGTTCGTACAGACACTGTAAAATCAAATTCCAGGACTTTCAACGACTTTTCAAGCACAATTTTTTTGTTTTTTTTCAAGGACTACAATCAGAGATCTCATTTATCAAACAATATCTTTATTATCTTTAAAATTCTAAAAAAGGTAAATAGATCAATAAAAATTAAAGCTGCAAGCAGCATTTATCAGGGTTCAAGCATTTATGGCCTTTAAGCACATAAGCATTTAAGACATTAAGTTTTATTTAGCAAGCATTTAACCACTGAAATAATAGATGGAAAAGTCCATTTAAAGCCAATACAGGCAATTTACCATAGGAAATATATGGTTTTCAAAGCTTTTTTTACAGTTATAGCGCCACCTATGGTCCGATCTCCATGAAATTTTGCATGATTGTTTACTATGTTATGACACATATGCCCACCAATTTCTGTGAAGTTCTGAGTTTTCATTTAGGATTTATAGGCTTTTTAGTGTATTTTGCCACGCCCATTTTCCATTTTCACACCAATGACCCTGTTACAGCCACCCAAATGCAAAAGTTCAACATTTTTTCGATCATTATTGATCTAGAGAGTCCAGAGAATTGTCCTAGACTCGTTTGGTTCAGATCGGGCGAAAAAACAGGGACTAGTTCGCAAAAGTAGGTTTTGGACAAAATTCGACTCAGCAGAACATTTTTCCTGCCTAAATCGAAATTGAAAATTTTGTCCGCCTTGAGCCAGGGATCACAGTGGTGCCACACTTGAGTCTAGGACAAATGGTCTAAGAGTTATGAGCGATTTTGTACTTTTGGTTGCTGTAGCGCCACCTATGGGCCAATCGGGGTCATACTCTGATAGGTTCACCCCAAATTGAGGCCTACCATCTGGCCAGGTTTCACGTCTCTAGGCCTTACGGTTTGGCCTGCACGATCAGTTTTACAAATCCTTACAATTACAATAGGGTTTCAGCATTTCATGCTTGAACCCCTAATAAACTATTAAAACAAAATGGTACAAATAAAGTGCAGCACATGCAATGACTGGTTACTTTAACTATTGAAAAGATAATATGACAAAGATATCGCTTTCCTTATTCAAACTGATTTTTTCTCCCATGAATATATGATTGACTTAAAGAATAAAAACTGTATCATATACTTGGATATTTATATGAGCAATATCACGCTCATAGCCATGCAAAACGCCTCTATATCTATAAAATGAAAAATAAATTTCCCATAAATTGAATTTCAATAATTCAAGCACTTTTCAAGTATTTCTTCATAAAAAATGGCTGTTTTCAAGGGTTTTCCAGGACTTCAATTTCAAAAAGCCATATACTTCAAGTACTTTAAACACCTTGTTCGAACCCTGTTGTAAGGACAAAAAAACAACAACAAAAACACGGAGACATTGATGACAGAACTTTCATTTGCGGGTGGAGTATCCCTTTAAAACAGCGTATGGTTCAGAAGTCTTCTTTCTCACGTGATGTATTTGTTGTAGAGGACGTAGGCGTGCTCTGTGTTGCCCTCCTCGCCGTACACGTGTGCCATGCGGATCATCTCCATGCCCGAGCGGAAGTATCTGCGCACCGGCACTGCTTCGTTCATGTCCACCGAGCTGCCCTTCTTCGTCAGGGCCCTCACTCGCTCCTCTGGGGTCAAACTCACGTCAGCGTGGTCCAACATCATGTCCCCAATCTACGCCTTCAACCCTGTGAGGAAACATCACAGACAAAACACCATTTCTGAATGAAATATATATTTCACCCCAGCCATATAAACACCTATTCAGCATCTTAAAGTGACAGTTCACTCAAAACTGGAAATTCGGTCATCGTTTACTCACCCTCATGTTGTTCCAAACCTGTATGAGTGTCTTTTCTTCTGTTGAACACAAATAAAGATATATGAAGAATGTTGGTAGTCAAAACAGTTGACGGTAGCCATTGACTTCCATAGTAGGAAAACTGTCCAACTGTCTAGTTACTGACATTCTTCAAAATATCTTCTTTTGTGTTCGGCAGAAGAAAGAAACTCATACAGGTTTTGAACAACATGAGGGTGAGTAAATGATGACAGAATTTTCATTTTTAGGTGAACTATGCCTTTAATGAATGACGGATGCATATACATATAGAAGTCTTAAAGGTACAGTAGCAAAACAACGAGAAGGAGTACAGTCGTGTAAATTAGTGCAAGAAACATTTACTAGCATAAAGGCCCGTTCACACCAAGAACGATAACTATAAAGATAACTATATTAGCGTTCACCAGCAGACAATATATCGTACTGTTTATTCTAAGCGCGTGCCTGTCTGTCTCTTTAAAATGCTCGAGCTCGTTACAGCAGGATGGATTCTGATTGGCTGTCAATGTTTTTATCGTTCATCAGCCAGATAAAATCGTTCTGAAAGTGATTTCAAGTTAACGATATCGTTCCTCTGTGCTTTTATCGTTATAGCTGTGTGTGAACTCTGCTATTCTTTAATATTGAGAACGATTTTTATAACTATATCTTATTATCTTTATCGTTATCGTCCTTAGTGTGAACGGGCCTTTATACGTTGATCAATAAAAACCCAGGTGTTAAAATATATGTACATTCTTACACTAGTTTGTATAATAAACTGCTGTGTGAGTAGTGTAATATTTACTGTGCTGCTGACAGAATGGATCAAATAAAGATGTGAAATACAGTGTAACATCTCTAAACAGGTGATATTTCCCATGCAAACACTCACATTACATAGTTTTGCGTCATATAAAAACTACCCAACAGCTAGAAACGCTTTCATTCTATATGTGGATTGTTATGGTATGTGCAATGTTTATGAATATATATGCAGCTAGCTGGCTAATGTTGGAATATAACGCTTTAAAAAGCCTTACCCTGGTAATAATGGCAGTCAGATCACATTCACACTAGCCCGTCCATTGACTTTAGCTGTATTTCATTAGGATAAAAGAGCGTTAAAGTAGTTTCTGTGGCTCTGTGTCCATCCTTGATCTCAAACACTCCCTCACTTCCTCTTCCTGTGTGTGTGTAAAGCTGATCTCAGATCAGTGTTGTCTGTCTCCCTCCACAGGCGTGGGAAGGTGTTCATGCTCACTGACTGATCGATCACAGTCAGGGTGTGTCTGTTAATATGTGACTGACTGATAAACTGTGTACTTACTGCCATTAAACCAGGAAGCATTCGTATAGAAATCATTTGATATTGCAATTATTATTATTATTAGTAGTGTTGTTGTTATACTGGTGAAAATTTTGATGATTATGGCTTACAGCTTATAAAAAGCCCAAATTCAAAATCTCAGAAAATTAGAATATTACATGAAATCAATTATCAAAAAAGGACTTTAAATACAGAAATGCCGGCCCTCTGAAAAGTATAATCATGCATGTATATAGTTATATATAGCCTACTAAATATATTAGTTTCATCTTTTAATTTGAATTACTGAAATACACGAACTTTTGCACGATATTCTAATTTTTCAAGTTTCACTTGTAATAATAATAATAATAATGTTACAAATAATGTTGTATTAAATGAAAAATAATATAAAATAGAAGCATTTTGATAGTGATATTTTGATATTTGTTATAGCATAAACATTTTGTCTAAATTACTTTTGATATTTCTTATTTAAATATTTTTTAGTTTCATTAATATTAAATACTAAATAAACTATTGTATTTAAAAAATATATTTTGACACTTTAGTTGATAATAATTGAATAACAGATAATAGACAAACCCTAGTAAAAGAGATTCATCTGAAAGGTAAAATGTTATTCTATGACTTATATACGGGCATATGAATATTTACTTAATTAATTGCCCACATTTTAATTGAAGATACGTCATAAATAGCAACACTATGAATGCAAATTTAATGATTACACTCAACTAAATTTTAGGTTTTAATTAAAGATGTATGAAATGTATATCTTATTCATGGAAGTACAGAATAATAACCCAATTAATTATTACAGTAAATATTAAAATAATAACACTAGTGACAGCATGCCTTCTGTGCCGATTCTGGTCGACCATCTTACCCCAATGGTCTAACTTTATCTTTTTACTTCAAAATAAAAACTATAACTTTTACTCCACAAATCCAAAATATTGATCTGTCCACAAATCCTTCATTAACAAATATGCCTTGCTATTCAACATAATTCAGAGTCATAGATCACTATTTTCTTAGGGACACAAAATTAGATAAATTAACCTCAAAAACCTGTTTCGAATGACTAAATCTCACTAATGTTGATATTCAGATAAAAAAAAAAAAAAAAAAAATGTGTAGCCATTCTGAGTAAATTATGACAGAACTTACATTTTTGGGTGAACTGTCCCTTTTAATGCAACAAAAATCATTCATGTAGTCCCAACACAAATAAATGAAGTAAACTTCAGTTTCACATGTATTTAAGTGGATTGAACACAGTGAAATTAAGTCAGGATAAAATGTAGCCTATTGAAATTGAGTTGGTTTAGCTCATTTTAAATAAGTAATTTGAACAAGCAGTGATTTTTTTTTTCAGTGTCCTTTTGAATTATTTTAGTACTTTAACTTAAACTCAGAAAATATGGAAAAACTAGCTGAAATATAAAGTTTTTTTTTTTCAGTAAATGTTTATTTTATTTCAACCAATAAATTTTTTTTTCAAGTTTCAGTTTTTGTTAACAATAATAACCCCATATTCAGGTGACAAAGACGAGTCAGAGGGAAAAAAAAAACTTTATTCAATTTTCTTTTCAGTGTAGAAAGAACATCACTCGTGAAAAGGTTGCAATAGTGGTAAAAGACAGACCACAGTAAACAGGTATAAGGTAAACCCCGTCACATTCGTTACCCACATAATAATTCAAAATAGCTCCTTCATTTTAAGAAAAGTGGTTGTGCAAAGCCACTGGTTAAACGTCAAATCACAGGCTCCACAGAGAACACAGCGGGCATCACAGTAGGCACAGCGAGAGTGCGCTAGCGGACAACATGGCACCCCATAAAATATCCATTTTCCGCATCCCATTTAAAATATCCGCATCTGTCCTTTTGTTACTCATTTCTGGGCATCCTCTGGATTTGGCACAAGAATCTCATCCATGAATCCAGCACGGGTTATTATACACCGAAAAACATCTTTAAATGAAGAACAATAATTCACTACGAATGTGGTTTCCTCGTCAGCTGAACGGTGGGTTTACTCCAGAACAGGACGGCTTGCTTGAACAGCGTTTTGATGAATGAAAAGTGCAACTTGTCAGAATCAGGGCTGAAGTATTTTAAAGGGTCGTTCTGAGACTTTTTGGACATTATAAAGGGCTTTTTTTTCTTTAAAACATAAATTAGTGTACCTTTTTTTTTTTGCTAAAGAAAATGTAATGTTTAACAGAAAATATAAAAACACTTCTCTCTGACACATAAACATAAAATATATATATATATATATATATATTTGTGCTGGGCAACGATTAATCGCTATTAATCGCATCCAAATTAAAAGTTTGTTTTCACATAATATATGTGTGTGTGTAGTGTGTATTATTTCGTATATATAAATACTAACATATGCATTAAAAAATATTTGCATGTATATACTGTATATATACATCATTTATATTATATATAAAATAAATATTTTATATATAAATAAAAAAAATTTCTTAAATATATACATGCATGTGTGTGTATTCATATATACAAAATAATTATGCACAGTACACACACATATATTATGTAAACACAAGCTTTTATTTTGCACCCGGCACTAATATTTGTGTGTGAATCTGAACTGAAAATATCCTTATTGTTGATCATCATTCTTAGTGTGCAGAATATCTGTAACGCAGGAGCATGTCAAAAGCTCACTCCTGCACTCATCTACACCGACAGAAAGTGCAATCCACACGCCCTACACATGTGTGATCAGCTTCAAGAACTCGTACAGAACCATTCTGATTCAAAAATCATTCCCAGTTTCCCATTAAACATCAACAACCAACACACTCTCAAAAATATACACGCAGTTTCCTTCTGTATGACACAACTCGTCCAGCAATAACGTGAGAAAAGAGAAAACAAACAAGGAAACTCCACCAAAAAGGCTTGATCATTAAATAGAAAGAGGCCACAGATTGAACCAACATAGACAGTACCGGTATTATGAATTTGATTGATGTATTTGTAACACTAAATGAATGAAGATCATGACCCCAGTTATCATAGATCTATGTTTCCAACATACCTGACATGCTATGAGCGTCACTTTTAGATGAGTTAGTGAGGATCTGCTGTACAGCGCTCGTGAGTGTTAATATACGCCGCATTATTAATAATTCAAGTTTCAAGATCACAGTTCAAATATTTCCATTCATCCCCTGCTCACTCATCTGACTGGACTTTCTCACTGCAAAACAGAATAAAAAAAAGACACAATTAAATTTTTCAATGGAAGAAAATGTACAATTTACAATGAATAACATATAACGTGCAACAAATGTTTACTTTTTTCGACCGCTTTATTTGATTAACTCTGATCAGTTACATGAGCAAAATCAGGCTGTTGTTTTTATGATTTCATCTGAACCATATAATATGTTGCAGTTGTTAATTTGGTAACATTATGCGTTTTATATACGTGCCATAGCCGAGTTAAACATGCATTCGGGTTAAACGACAAACAACAAGAGCATCCATGATAAAGGTAAGGAAAAATTATTTTAAAATCTAGTTTACAACACATTAAAATGATTAAAAAAAAAAGATATTTAAAATTATAAAAAAAAAAATAATAAAAAAAGTTCTCAAAAAATGTCATGTTGTGTAACCAAGAAGTGACGTTTTTCTCAAACACCTTGATGCGAAAGTTTCTAAACATATTTTTCAAAATAAAACATTATTTTTTACAAATATTATTACGTTTTGGGAAATCACACCACAACATTTTTATAGAAACTTCCACCATGAAATACATTTTTAAAAAAGGTAATTGCTACTTTTTATCATCTCGCAATTCTTCTTTTTTTTCAGAATTTGAAAAAAAGTCAGAGCTGTGAGTTTATATCTCAGAATTGCGAGTCAAAATTGCGAGATATAAACTTGCAATTATAAAAAGACAAAATTTTTAATTACATACATACATTAATTATTACATTAGTAATTATATACATACAGTACATGATAATTCATGCTGGGAACATGCTAATTCCTGCTAACAAAGTGATAAATGTGGCAAAACATGTTACGCCGGTTTCACACCGCAAGTGTCAGCGGCGCGTGAGCAGCGCAGATTTTTTTTCGGCGTCCATGTTATTCAATGAGTGCATTCACACCGCACGCAGAAGCGGCGCGGCAGCGCGTAGCAGGAGCAGAGCAGGAACAGCAGTGCAGCGATAGTTTCGGCGCCCAGTCTATTTTTAACGCGCCGCTTACGCTGAATTAAAGTGACAATGCATTGATCATGGGCAAAATACACCGCAGTGTTATCCAAAAAGTGCATTGATGATATCTATTGTGTTTTACACAGTCAATCAAATGATCAACAGCAATTTAAAAATAAAATAAGTGTCCAAAAACAAACTTGTTGCCCGAACAATAAAAACAAAGATGAACCAAAAGTTATATAATTAAATTATTAATAAAATAAGCTTCTTGACAAGTCTTTTCTCTTAAATGTATTTGAAAACGAAATAAAGCAATGCCAACTTATCAATTATAGAGTAGGCTACTCTGTCTACACAACCCGCGGTTCAGCCGCGCGTGACAAACGCTGCCAGTGTGAAAGCAAAACGCGCGTCTCCTGCTCCTGCTCACAATACGCACTGCTCCTGTGCTGCTTATGCTCTGCTAACGCGTGCAGTGTGAAACCGGCGTAAGCAATATGCTAATTAATGCTAGCAACATGTAAATTCCTGCTAAAACAACATGCTAAATCATGCTAGCAAAGTGTTAATTCATGCGATCTAGCTAGCTAGCTGGCTTTTAAAACTACTAAACTAAAACTTAAACTATTTCAAACTGAAAACCTTCAAGCTTTTAAAGTTTCTTCAAAAGGGATACTCCACTTTTTTTTGGAAATAGGCTCATTTTACAACTCCCCCAGAGTTAAACAGTTGAGTTTTACCGTTTTCGAATCCATTCAGCCGATCTCCGGGTCTGGCGGTACCACTTTTAGCATAGCTTAGCATAGATCATTGAATCGGACAAGACTATTAGCATCTCTCTCAAAAAAATGACCAAAGAGTTTCGATATTTTTCCTATTTAAAACTTGACTCTTCTGTTGTTACATCGTGTACTAAGACTGACGGAAAATGAAAAGTTGTGATTTTCTAGGCTGATATGGCTAGGAACTAGGAACGCCTGAAAATAGGTCTGATAGATTAAATAAACTTAGTCCCGGTCACGTTGGAAGTTACAGAGTATGGGACTATTTTCAGGCGCTGCGTCATATCATTACGCCTGCTGGACTCATGGTACGGCAGCAAAGTTTCTTGATTATTACGCAGGAATGAGAGTATAGTTCCTAGCCATGTCAGCCTAGAAAATCGCAACTTTTCATTTTCCGTCAGTCTTAGTACACGATGTAACTACAGAAGAGTCAAGTTTTAAATAGGAAAAATATCGAAACTCTTTGGTCATTTTTTTGAGAGAGATGCTAACGGTCTTGTCCGATTCAATGATCTATGCTAAGCTATGCTAAAAGTGGTACCGCCAGACCCGGAGATCGGCTGAATGGATTCGAAAACGGTAAAACTCAACGGTTTAACTCTGGGGGAGCTGTAAAATGAGCCTATTTCCAAAAAAAGTGGAGTATCCCTTTAAAAGTTTGCCTACAAAATAAATTAACATTAACAGAAGCGTTAACTCTCTGCGTGCGCGCATCGCTACTCACATGCTGGTCGAGTTTTTGGTAATCCGATGTTTTGGGTCTCCGTGAGCCTCTTGCCCTCCGACCCTCGACGACAAAAGCAATGATCTATAAGGAGAGGGTGTGAAAGGAATAACAGTCACTTCACTGGGTTATTAAAAAGCAGCAGTAAAAGCTCTGTCCGATGAGAGGCGCACTAACCTTGCGCTTGTTGTGGCTGGCGATATAAAGCACCGCCACCAGAATGATGGCCGACACCAGATAGGCGAAGAAGTGGCTGCTCTCTGCGCTCTCCTTGAACTCGTCATCCTCATTGGCTTTTCTGTCCTTTACCAGGTTCTCTGTTTTGTGGTCAGGTTTACCCTGGTCATCTGAAGGAATATCACCTGTATCGTCTCCTTCACCATCATCTTCCTCAGGATCATCATCATTTTGTACCTCTTGGCTGTCCGTAGGAGCCTCGGTCTGGTTCTCCTCATCATCTTCAGGACCTTCAGAGTCGGCTTTCTCACCAACATTCTGCTCATCTTTGGTTTGACCCTCTTCAACACTTGGTTCAGTTTTATCTTTACCCGTTTCTTTTTCACCTGCTTTACTGAGTTCAGGTGTGTTTGGCTCCTCTTTTTTAGCGTCGTTTAGATCATGTTCTCCTTTATCTTCAGCAGGTTTAGAGGCTGCTGGTTCACCATTTCCAGGAGTCTCCTTTTTTGTGTCTGTCTTTGATTTATCTTCACCAGGTTCACCAGGTTCACCAAGTTCACCAGGTTCACCAGGTTCACCAAGTTCACCAGGTTCACCAGGTTCACCAAGTTCATCATCTTCAGGGTTGTTTTGTTCACCAGCTTTATTCTGGACAGGTGTGGACGGCATCTTTACTTCACTTCCGACTTCATTACTGCCTTTTCCATCAGACGTTTCCAGAGGTTTCTTTTCAAGTTCAGCTGTTTTCTGCCCTTTCTCTTCTGAACCCTCTTCAGGCGTTTTAGGGTCGGTTGCCCCATTATCTGGTTCATTCTTGTCAGGTAAGGTCTGATCTTCTCTATTTCCATCTGCATTCCCTGGTTCAGCTTTGACCGGTTGAGCATTCGGAGGTGTTTTAGGTGCTGGATATTTACTGTCGTCAGGATTATCTTTATTTTCAGAGATATTATTTGATGTTTGTGGAAGGTTATTGCCATTTGCTGCGTCCAGTGGAGTAGGTTTCTTCTCTGTGCCTGGTGGTTCATTGTTTGGCACTGGATTGGTGCAAACTGAAAAATACCACAAGAGAGAGAGAATCACAATAAAAATCTTGTGCTAGCACACCGCTCAAGCCTATAGCATCATCAGTGGATATACCCACTGAGGGAATATGTTATGGGTGAATGGTGAGTTTCTCAGACTTGTAGAATAAAGCCAATTAAATCACTGAAGCCGTTTCTGGAGTTAAAACACAGAACTAAGACACTTCATGTTGCTTTTTCTTTTAATTTGCCACCCGTCTGTCATTTCTAACTGATTTACTGAGAGATACATGATGACTTCCCAGCTAAAATATATTATATACACTACCAGTCAAAAGTTTTGGATCGGTAAGATAACGTTCTTAAAAGAAGTCTCTTCTGCTCGCCAAGGCTGCATTTATTTGATAAAAACAAAACAAAAAACAGTAATATTGTTAAATATTATGACCATTTAAAATAACTGTTTTCTATGTGGATATATTGTAAAATGTAATTTATTCCTGTGATCAAAGCTGAATTTTCAGCATCATTACTCCAGTCTTCAGTGTCACATGATCCTTCAGAAATCACTCTAATATGATGAGTTGATGCTCAAGAAACATTTATGATTATTATCAGTGTTGAAAACAGTTATTTACATTTTAATTTTCAGGATTCTTTGATGAATAGAAAGTTCAAAAGAACAGCATTTATCTGAAATGGAAAGCTTTTGTAACATTAAACACTAGCGTTCAAAAGTTTGGGGTCAGTAAGAATTTTTATTTTATTTTTTGGGGGAAAGAAATAAAATAAATCAATACTTTTATTCATCAAAGATGAATTAAATTGATCAAAAAGTGACAGTAAAGACATTTATAATGTTAGAAAAGATTCTATTTCAAATAAATGCTGTTCTTTTGAACTTTCTATTCATCAAAGAATCCTGAAAATACAAATTTAAATAACCATAATAATCATAAATGTTTCTTGAGCATCAAATCATCATATTAGAATGATTTCTGAAGGATCTTGTGACACTGAAGACTGGAGTAATGATGCTGAAAATTCAACTTTGATCACAGGAATAAATTACATCTTAAAATATATTAAAATAGAAAACAGTTATTTAAAATTATCATAATATTTAACAATATGACGTTTTTTTTTTTTTTTTTTAATCAAATAAATGCAGCCTTGCTGAGCAGGAGAGACTTCTTTTAAAAACATTAAAATCTTACCGATCCAAAACGTTTGACTGGTAGTGTGTGTATTGATAGGCCTGTATTGTTTTGTTTATTCTGAGCGCGTGCTCGTCTGTCTTTAAAATGCGCGAGCTCGTTACAGCAGGACGGATTCTGATTGGCTGTCAATGTTTTTATCGTTCATCAGATAAAATCGTTCTGAAAGTGATTCCAACGATATCGTTTCTCTAGATCGTTATAGCTGTGTGTGAACTCTGCTATTCTTTAATATTGAGATCAGTTTTTAGATCTATATCTTTATAGCTATCTTAAGCCTAAATGACATTAAGCTGGTTGGCTGGTTTAAGGGGATTTTTGAGACTGGGAGACCAGCTTAGACCAGCTTAAACCAGCTAAGACCAGCTAGGACCAGCAAAGCAGGTTTTGGTGTTTTTTCGGCAATATTAAACACGTCCTAAGTTCGCAAAGTGTAAACAATGGCCTCAAACAGGAAGTCAAGCAGTCCTTGTTTACACAATTTCCACTAACAGGAATGTGGTTTAACCAGTGACACTCTTGACCACCTTTCCAACAAAACCTGCTGTCAGGATTTGCAAACGTGGAAAGAAATTCGTATTCTAGATGACTAATAATTAGCTAAAATGCAAAGTAAACGCACAGATTTCTGGATACAGTGAAGTGATTCACAAGTAAACACGTCACGAGCTAACACGTAAACACGTCAATCTCACAAACACCATCTGACTAACAGTATAAGTAGAGGAACACACTAACTTACCCCGAGACACGCAGAGGACAACTAAACACAGGGTTGTTAAGCGCAGCATGGCTTCATTCAGCGATACTGTAATTCAGTGGCACGAGACTGAACGATGACAGTAAGTGAAAGCCAACGCACTTCCGGTTCAATAAGAGCGACTTCCGTGTTTACACACTGTGCGCGTGGTGAGAAATATGCGGACTGGACTTCCGGGACGGATCAAGGATCCTATTGTCATAGTGTAATTATATATTTTTGTTGCCATATTGTTTGTACATGACATATTGTTCAATAAAATAAAATAAAACATAAAAAAAAGTTGTTCAGAATAGAGTTGAGATTGAGAATGGCTTTTAAAATGCGATTTAATTCAACGCTGCAGGTTTGTATAGATGCAGTTTTTACATTTTTCATATTTAATTGTTTACATGTTTGATTTCTAAACACGTATACCTTGGTTTAAAAAAAAAGAAAAAAAAATCTTTATTTACTAGGAAACTCTAATTGACTCTATATACTGGGGAGACCGGGGCTAGTTGTCACAAGCTGAGTGACAGGATTAGGCAGGATTATTATCTTTAAATAAAACTAAATATTGGTTGAAAACCCTAAACTTAATGAAAATTAGAAATGTTGCCTTGTCAATAAACTGAAATGAGTTTAAATTGAATCATTAAAATTATTAACTGGAAATAAATAAAAAGCAAAACTAAACAGAAAAATATAAACCTAAATTGCAATATTTAAAAAAATAATAACAATGATTAAAAAAAATGACTTAAGGTCACTAAAAACATGAACTATTAAAATGAACAAGAAAACTAAAAATATAAAAATAAAAGCTAATTCAAAATATTAATAAAACTATAATAAAACTAAAATAACACTCTGCTATATGGTTTTGAGTGTCTTTAGCAAGTGTTGGTTATGTTGGTTTCAATCTCCATCAAAGCCATCTTATAATTTACATTATATTATATTATATCATTATCTCTGTCCTCCGAACTAAAATTACAAGATATTATATTATATTATATTATATTATATTATATTATTATCTCTGTCCTCCGAACTAAAATTACAATTTATTATATTATATTATATTATATTATATTATATTATATTATATTATATTATATTATATTATATTATATCATTATCTCTGTCCTCCAAACCAAAATTACAATTTATTATATTATATTATATTATATTATATTATATTATATTATATTATATTATATTATATTATATTATATTATATTATGTTATATTATGTTATATTACATCATTATCTCTGTCCTCCAAACCAAAATTACAATTGATTATATTATATTATATTATATTATATTATATTATATTATATTATATTATATTATATTATATTATATTATATTATATTATATCATTATCTCTGTCCTCCAAACCAAAATTACAATTTATTATATTATATTATATTATATTATATTATATTATATTATATTATATTATATTATATTATATTATATTATATTATATTATATTATATTATGTTATATTACATCATTATCTCTGTCCTTCAAACCAAAATTACAATTGATTATATTATATTATATTATATTATATTATATTATATTATATTATATTATTATCTCTGTCCTCCGAACCAAAATTACAATTTATTATATTATATTATATTATATTATATTACATCATTATCTCTGTCCTCCAAACCAAAATTACAATTGATTATATTATATTATATTATATTATATTATATTATATTATATTATATTATATTATATTATATTATATTATATTATATTATATTATATCATTATCTCTGTCCTCCGAACTAAAATAACAATATAATCATTTTGTTTTTTTGTACCCACTATTCACACAGCATATGTGTGGACAATGATGTGTGTCACCTGATCAGGGAAGTTTGCAGTGACTAACACACACACACACACACACACACACACACACACACACACACTGTTTTGTTTGTTTTCTGGGTGGACGAGTGTCAGATGGAGAAGTGTGATTTCCTCAGTGAGATCTGTCAGGTCTTGAATATGGTGGGATGGTCTAAAAGGCTAAAGACTAAAAAAGGCACCAAATCAGTTTGCATATTAGCTAAATGATCTACATTACTTTTTAGATTCTAGATTTTTTTTAATTCAATATCAATTTTACATATACAATTATTTTATTTATAACTGTATCCTAAATGCTTTAACAATGTGGTGCCAAATGTGGCAAACTTATAGATTGAAGTGCTCTGTTTCAGATTATGATAATAATAATAATAATAATAATAATAATAATTGTCAATTCCAAAGAAAGTACAAATAAATTAACAGTTATGTAGATAAATTGTGAAGTTTTTTTAAATAAAAGTTTATCATAACTTGCTGATAAATGAGAGGTTCATATCTGGACTGTAGAGGGCAGTATAAGACCGTGCATTTATCAAAAGCATTTGGTTCACTGGACTATATGCATAACTCTCTCTCTCTCTCTCTCCCTCCCTCCCTCCCTCCCTCCCTCCCTCCCTCCCTCGCTCTCTCTCTTTCTCGCTCTCTCTCTCTCTCTCTCTCTCTCTCTCTCTCTCTCTCTCTCAAGACCCTTTCAATTAGGCTGTGCTAAACTTCAAATGCTTCAAGAAATATGAATGTGATCTGTCATTTTAATTAATCATGTCATTCATCACTAAAGCGAACACAATGTTGGAGTAAAATGTAAGAGTAAAAACTGATTGAACTTCAGCTCAAAACTCGCATGCATTGATATGAGTCTCTCTCGAGACGAACCCATCTCCTCCTGCAGGAGAACAGAACAGACTCTGAATCTACAATGAGCCAGACTCCTCCAAACACAACGCCAAACTCTGAAATATGGCTTGAACACGTTCCTGACAGAAGAAGAGCGAATGCAAGCAGTCCAGCAGATTTATGATGCTTTCTGGTGTCTCTATCACAGCAGATGTCCTCTTTAATTTTAATAACGAAACTGAAGGCTTTATGTTTCTCCAAGTCTTGTGTCTGGGTTCTTGAAAGAATAGTTTAGCCAAAACGAAACTTCTCTCATCGTTGACTAGGGGTGTAGCGATACCCTCGTTTCACGATTCGATACATATCACCATACTGAACTGAAGCTGAAAACACAGAATTATTTTAGACGAATATGCTTGAACTCTGTCACTGTCTGACTAGATATATTTTAAATAATGTCGGCCATTTTTACTGGTAACATCAGACATTTGGTATTATCAGGACACACAAATATTCCCCCATTGCATTATTATACTCAACATTATATATAGTAGTTTAATGTAGTACTGACACTAAAACTCTGAAAATTAGATTTTTTTTTTTTCACAAAAAAAAAAAAATGTTGTTTTTGTTATTTGGGAAAGTGCAGCGGTCACATTCGGCCTGGTATTTGCTTCTTGTGTCCAAAATCATTTGGGTTTGTAACAACATGAGAGTAAGTAAATGACCTCGTTTTTTTTTGGGTGAAAAACCACCACATAAAAACCCCTTTGTTTTTCTCTTCCCCCTTCAGACCACGTGCGTGAGATTATCTTTTCCAATGTAAATATGTTCTACAGTAAAACCACCGGCCTAATCTGTATCTTGTATGACCTTAACGACTGCCATGAATAATTTGTTACAGCGACCAAAGATCTTGCACAACATGCAAATCATGTTAATGTTAATCAATGTTTCACGAAACCCCTGCAGCCTCAAATACTCCTAATGATAGTCCTGGCATTTAGTACTGGAAACGATCCCTCTTGTTCTTCATCCGCGCTTCCTTCTTTAAGGTCAAATGGTCTTAAATAAAACATTAAGAGGCAGTCTTGGGCTCATCGCCAGGTGAAACCTGTCTTCACCGACTGAGACACGGACAAATGTAATGAGAGTTGATCAAACAATCAATGAATGTGTTAGAAGCCATGCATACGCTCACTGTAACTGTCAATCATGCATATTCAGCATCACTGTTCAATACAGGTGCAACAACTGATGCAAATGACACAAAAAACGGATGTTCCACCTATGAGGCCGCTCTATATTTTCATTTATAAAAACCCATGTGTGAGAAAAATATTAAGTTTGATATTATAGAGATAAAATGTACCAAACCATAAACTGACACACACATCTTACCAGATAACACACACTTTACCCTCCTTCTCTCTGCTTTCAGAGGCAGAAGTCTCCAAACTCCTCCTTTCCAATCGCCCTATTATACCTGTCCGCTTGATCCTATTCCCACTAATCTACTTCAAGCCATTTCTTCCTCAGTTGTGCCCGCACTTACAGTACGCACATAATCAACACCTCTCTTCACACTGGTACCTTTCCCACAGCATTTAAGCAGGCTCGTGTAAGAAACCGACTCTCAATCCAGCACATCTGGAAAATTACAGACCGGTATCCCTTCTTCCATTCGTCACGAAGACACTTGAACGAGTTGTTTTCAAGTCAAGTCAAGTCAAGTCATTTTCATTTATATAGCGCTTTTAACAATGTAGATTGTCTCAAAGCAGCTTTACAGACCAGCTTTTCAACCAGATCTCTTCCTTTCTTACACAGAACAACCTCCTGGACAACAACCAGTCTGGTTTCAAAAGCAGTCTTTCAACGGAGACTGCTCTCGGTCACTGAAGCTCTGAGACTGGCAAGAGCAGCTTCCAAATCCTCAGTTCTCATCCCGCTGGATCTGCTGCCTTTGACACAGTTAACCGCCAGATCCTCCTGTCAATCCTAAAGACGAAGGGCATCTCGGGAACCGCACTCCACTGGTTCAAGTCTTACCTCTCAGGAAGGTCGTTCAGGGTGTCGTGGAGGGGTGAGGTGTCTAAAGCCGGGACACACCAAGCCAACGGTCGGCCGTCGGGCAGTTTTTGTGCGACGGCCGACTAAGTTTCCTCAGTGTGTTTCGCACAGTCGGCTGAAATTGGTCCTCGTCGGCTTTTTTTTGGCCAAGTCGACATGTTGAATCGGCATTGGGCCGTCGGTGAGAGAGAGAACTCTGATTGGCTGTTCAGCTTAGTGAACGAGTCAGTGCACAAGAATAATAGCAAAACAGCGAGCAAAGAAGTAAAAAAGGTCCAGATAGAAGGCTGTTCTAATGTTACGTCTTCTTGTTCCTTGGCGAATATTTCAATATTAACATGAGCAGAGTGGAATAAAGAAAGTGTTTATCAGGATTGATATTCAAAACGGTAAGCACGCACTGCTTTGTTTACGGTGTGTGTTTCTGCAGCGTCGGTTTCCCTTTTTGAATGATGAATATAGATATATATCTTCAGAAATAGACAGTTGTCTCATTTACTTAGCTGACAGTCGGCTGTAGTTCCCTTGGTGTGTTCAAGTGCAGCTTTTTTGCCCCGACGCAGGCGACGCGAGGCGACAACACAGTCGGCTTTCATCAGGTGTGTCCCGGGCTTAAGACCCAACATCTAGCTACTGGGGTGCCTCAGGGCTCAGTGCTTGGACCACTTCTCTTCTCCATCTACATGACATCACTAGGATCTGTGATTCAGAAACATGGCTTTATCACTGCTATGCTGATGACACACAACTCTACCTCTCATTCCAGCCTGATGATCCAACGGGAGCTGCTCGCATCTTGGCCTGCCTGACAGACATTTCTGGCTGGATGAAGGACCACCACCTTCAACTAGGCTAAACCTTGTAAAGACAGAGCTACTCGTGGTCCCGGCCAACCCAACACTCCACCACAACTTCTTGATTCAGCTAGGTTCATCATCCATAACTCCATCAAGGCCAGCCAGGAACCTTGGAGTTGTGATTGATGATCAATTGAACTTCACAGACAACATTGCTAGAACTGCCCGGTCCTGCAGATTTGCCTTATACAACATTAGGAGGATCAGGCCCTTCCTATCAGAGCTACACACGCTTGTTCTGTCCAGACTGGACTGTTGTAATGCTCTCCTGGCTGGTCTTCCAGCATCACTGTCAAACGTCTGCAACTGATCCAGATGCTGCAGCCAGAGCGATCTTTATCGAGCCGAAGAGACACACGTCACTCCTTTCCTCACAAAATTGCACTGGTTGCCAGTTGCCGCTCGCAACAAATTCATGTCACTGACGTATGCCTACAGAACAACCACTGGCTCTGCTCCCTTTTACCTAAACTCATTACTTCAGGCTTACGTGCCATCCAGAAACTTGCGCTCTGCAAGTGAATGCCGTCCTTTGGTGCCATCATCTCAAAGAGGCACTAAATCTCTTTCTCTGACCTTTTCCTGGTCTGTTCCTCAACTAGAGCGGCTGAGTCCGTGTCCATTTTCAAGAAACGGCAGAAGACGCATCTTGATCCATTAATACTAACACTTTAACTTCTATTCTATATCTATTATCTTAAAAAAAAAATATATATATATATATATATATATATATATATAAATACTGCATTAGATTGAACTGGGAACATGTTGTTTGTAAGTCGTTTGTAAGTCGCTTTGGATAAAAGCGCCTACTAAATGAATAAATGTAAATGTGTTTTTTTAAGTATTATTATTATTACAAATGTAAATATTATATTTATCAGTCAGTCAGACAGTCAGTCATATTTATTTATAGAGCACATTTAAAAACAACAGCTGTTGGCCAAAGTGCTGTACAAAGTGTGAACAGGGGTAAAACAGTGAGTAAACACAAAAACACACAAATAAGCAATACACTACAGTTTATACCACTAGGCCCACTTATGACCATAAGCTGCAGTAAATAAGTGGGTTTTAAGCAAAGATTTATAATCAGTGTATGTTGGTGCAGTCTTTGTGTAAAATGGCAGATTGTTCCTAAGCTGTGGAGCGGCCACTGAAAAGACACGATCTCCTTTCAGTTTTAAACGTGTCCTTGAACAGTCAGCTTACTGGTTGAACTAAGTTTTCTAAAAGCATTATGGAGGGAATAAAGGAGATCAGAGATGTATGGAGGAGCCAGTCCATGCAATCCCTTATAAGCAAAAAATTGTGTTTTGAATTCAATACGATGTTTAACTGGAAGCCAAGGAGAGAGAACAATACTGGCGAAATATGTTCGCTTTTCCTTGTTCCTGTCAACAATCTTGAAGCAGCATTTTGAACTATTGAAGACCTGCCAATATGGACTGTGAGACACCCAAGTATAGTACATTACAGTAGCCTAATCTTGATGAAATCAAAAAACTTGTATCACAGGACCATGTCTCTGGGTGATAAAAACACCTTAATTTTCACAATATTCTTTAACTGATAAAAGCAACTTCTGACCACACCACTGATCTGTGTGAAGAAAGTCAGAGCAGACTCAAAAGTTACGCCCAGGTTTCGAACATGTGTATGGAGATTGCCAGCTAAAGGATTCGAATATAGGGCCTATTATAATTTATATTGTCACTGAATTAAAGCGAAATGATCAAAATGTTGTATTTTTTGTACCCATGCTGTAAAGAAATATTGTTGGTTTAACTTAAAGTAAATAACCGGGTTGCCTTGACATTTTGTGTTCATTAAACTAAATTTTTAAGATACAATATTAATTATCTAGGTTGATTTGACAAAGTTGCGATAACAAATCGTGAATTTTTCTAGGAGCTATACTGCTAATACATGAGGAATTGAGAAACCCTTGTTATTAGCGACACCGCTGGCCGTTAAGTGAACTGTAGTGCAGCAACTTACTGCTCAAACACACATAACACACAAGAGAATGACCGTGAGTCAAAGCCCAGACTAAGTTATTTTCGTTGTTTGCTTAGAAGTAAAAAGAAGCTGGAAATAACTTAGCGATATTAGCGAACATCCCGATGACGTCACGCGGCTGAGAGCGACGGTTAGATGAATATGTGGATATCCTCTCAATAAACACAATAAACACACGATATAAATGACAGCGATGAGAAAACAGCTGTTAAGTATCTGATAATGTGGATATTTGTACCAGCTCTGCTGCGATTCATCGGCATCATGTCGACAGATGAGGTCATTAAAATTACACTGTTATGATAGTTTGAGACTATATCTGACGAAATTAGACTATTTTGAATGAATCCCATGTCTTTGTATGACACATTGACATTACATTGAATGGCTCTTTCGGCATTATCCTGAATATTGTAAGCATTCATTTCGTGTGTCATTGACCGGAAGTTATCTTAACTACTACTAGGTAGCCTAATGCCTGGTTCAGATTACACGATTTTCTTTTTGTCTGTTACGATAGTCACTGTGTCAGATTACACGATTTTGACTCCTAAAAATCTTGTCATGTCGTGGACAAGCAACATGTCAGACTACACGTTGTTTTCCGACCAGTCATCGCGAGCCGTCTCACACACTCATTCACTCGCACATATACACATGCTAACTCACATTATAGCCTACACGCACTCACACACGCACTCACTTTCTCTCTCTCACACACACACACACACACACACACACACTCACTCGCACGCACATACACGCTCTCTCGCTCTCTCACACACACACACACACACACACACACACACACACACACACACACACATGCTCTCTCACTCACACACTCACTCTCGCGCACACACACAGTCACACACACTCGCTCGCTCACTCACTCACTCACTCACTCGCGCGCCGTCGTCGTGGAGGACCGTTAAAAAATTAAACATGCTAGTCTTTCTGTCGTGATGTCGTGAAGCATCGCAGACGCGACGTAGGTTGTCGTCCACTATGACACTGACACACTATACGAGATGAAACGATCGAATCTTGTCCCGACGCCCGTTGTCGTTTGCGAATCCCCACGACACCCTACGTCAAACGGATCGTGCCAAAATCGGGCTAAAATCTTGTAATCTGAACCAGGCATAACTGTCACATCATTTTGATTTTCCCGGCAAAAACGTCCCGAGTCCTTCACATAAACATCATACAGGCTTTCATAGACAGTTTCGACACAAGCTGTTTATACATTAGCAATAAAAAAACGATTAATACATAAACATTATTACATAAAGCCCATTTAATGTTAAAAATATAAACCTGAAGAGATTTTTTCAATTCAGTTCATTGGTTTGTAAATAACTTGAGAACCTTGACAGGCCTAAAAATACATTTTGGTAAAATCGTTCTTTTCTCGCCCCTGGACTCTATGAAAACCCCTTTTAGTATTGATTTTTTTAATAATATATTTATAACCATATACTTTTCAAATAAACTACGAGTCATGTGTTTAAACTCTTTGACTGAATCATGAGCATAAATACCTTTTTAGGCTTCTGCACGCAATATATGCAATTTATGTTATTATTTGTATTATTGTTATTTTTCTAAATGTGTGAGTTTGCATACATGCATACACTCCTTCAAACATGTTTAAAAAGCACCTCATGAGTTGAGAATGAACTCAAATGAGCTCAAAGAAGAGAATATTTAAGAACTTTTGACTGATTTTATTCATATCAAGAAACAAAATCAGTCTTACGTTGTTCTGCATCCACAGCAAAGCTCTGAGCTGAAGGAAGATGGAGGACAGGGAAAGGTATAAACTGCTTATGAACCGACATTGTGCACCGTTTCTATGAATCCTCAAGATCAAGCATTCAGTCGAGTATTCAGACTCACTTCATAGAAAATTATTAATGAAGCCATGAAAGGCTATACAAACTCCACTCACACTGAACCTGAAGTCTTATTCAGTCTTCAGTTCCTGTCGTGACACAATACATCAAGTTTCATTAATCGCACAGAAAGCAGAAGCGCACATTCTTACATCTGCAAAACAAGAATATGAATAAAAACCACCTTATTTCTCCTCTTTTAGAGACTGACAAGCACTCTGACGCTCTGTTAATTTGGCATTGCACTCCAGACTCCAGCTGATTTATGTATTCTTTTGTCTTAATATTGATTGTGGAGTAGAGGAATGTAAACAGTGATTCAGACACATGAAAGGCCAAACCTGGCCCGGATTCGGGATCAAAGCGAGCTCTCGACGGCAGACGCTTGGCCAGGGGCCAGTGAGAGCTAATGAGCTGATTAACATGTATTAATTCTGACCTGTGAGGAGCAGACAGATGTCTCTGATGAGAGAGAGAGAGAGAGAGAGACTGCTCAATGCACACATTTAAAGGAGAAGGGCTCCTGTTGTGTCCCGCTGGCCGCATCTGATTAGTAAAGTCACAATCACACAAATGAAAAGCTAAGACAATGTTTGACAATGTGTCATTTTTGTGATGAACAATTTAAAAATAACATAATAAAAGCGTAATCTTTACCAGAATCATTTGGCATTGGCCACCCGGGGATGTGCACAGATAGCCATATTAATCATAAAATCACATTACTATCTTTATTATTATTGTTATTGTTTGGAGGATTGGGAGAAGAGGAGTCGGGACGAGAGAAAGAGTAAATTATGTTAAATGACTGAATACCTGTTTGTTTGTTTCTTTTTCTTCATCTATCCTTATACTGTTGTTTGTCTATATTTTGTTTTTGTTCTTTTTTTGATATTTGTATTTTATTTTGTAACATTTCTGTATGTATTCCTGCAATAGAAAAAATAAAAAAAACATTTGGCAATAGAAGGGTTAAATAGGTACAGGATACATTTTATTTTGAATAATACAAATATTTGTATTATTATATGGCATTACAAGAGTGCTGATATTTCTGTAGTGATGCAAAAATCAACAATACATTTCAAATAAATTTTTTTTTTAAACTTTCTATTTATCCTGAAATATGAATATGAAATATGAAGTAGCAACAACTACGAGCAAATCATCATATCAGGATGATTTGTGAAGGGTCATGTGACACTGAAGACTGGAGTAATGATGCTGAAAATTCAGCTTTGATCACAGGAATAAATTATTTTAACATATATGCACATAGAAAAATAAAACTGTGTTTTTGATCAAAGAAATGCAGCCTTGGGAAGCAGAAGAGACTTCTTTCAAAAACATTTGAAAAATCTTTAAATATTAAAATATTCTATTTCATAAATGTATATATATATATATATATATAAAATAAATAAATTATGAAAAATCTAAATTGCAAGATGTAAAATCTGAATTATGAGAAAAATGTCAAAAATGTGACAAATAAACAGAAGTCAGAATTCCTTTTTTTATTTCATAATTAAATACACGTGTATTTAACTATAATCATATATAATTTAAATGTAATTATATAATTAAAAATAAATAGCAAAATATTTATTTTTTACAATCAAATTATTATTATATAAATAAATATATATATATACACACACACACTATTTATGAGCACACAAATATATAATATAATATTATATAATATTATATACAGTGAGGAAAATAAGTATTTGAACACCCTGCTATTTTGCAAGTTCTCCCACTTGGAAATCATGGAGGGGTCTGAAATTGTCATCGTAGGTGCATGTCCACTGTGAGAGACATAATCTAAAAAAAAAATCCAGAAATCACAATATATGATTTTTTAACTATTTATTTGTATGATACAGCTGCAAATAAGTATTTGAACACCTGTCTATCAGCTAGAATTCTGACCCTCAAAGACCTGTTAGTCTGCCTTTAAAATGTCCACCTCCACTCCATTTATTATCCTAAATTAGATGCACCTGTTTGAGGTCGTTAGCTGCATAAAGACACCTGTCCACCCCATACAATCAGTAAGAATCCAACTACTAACATGGCCAAGACCAAAGAGCTGTCCAAAGACACTAGAGACAAAATTGTACACCTCCACAAGGCTGGAAAGGGCTACGGGGAAATGGCCAAGCAGCTTGGTGAAAAAAGGTCCACTGTTGGAGCAATCATTAGAAAATGGAAGAAGCTAAACATGACTGTCAATCTCCCTCGGACTGGGGCTCCATGCAAGATCTCACCTCGTGGGGTCTCAATGATCCTAAGAAAGGTGAGAAATCAGCCCAGAACTACACGGGAGGAGCTGGTCAATGACCTGAAAAGAGCTGGGACCACCGCTTCCAAGGTTACTGTTGGTAATACACTAAGACGTCGTGGTTTGAAATCATGCATGGCACGGAAGGTTCCCCTGCTTAAACCAGCACATGTCAAGGCCCGTCTTAAGTTTGCCAATGACCATTTGGATGATCCAGAGGAGTCATGGGAGAAAGTCATGTGGTCAGATGAGACCAAAATAGAACTTTTTGGTCATAATTCCACTAAACGTGTTTCAGTTAGAGCATTGAAGATGGGTCGAGGCCGGGTCTTCCAACATGACAATCACCCGAAGCACACAGCCAGGATAACCAAGGAATGGCTCTGTAAGAAGCATATCAAGGTTCTGGCGTGGCCTAGCCAGTCTCCAGACCTAAACCCAATAGAGAATCTTTGGAGGGAGCTCAAACTCCGTGTTTCTCAGCGACAGCCCAGAAACCTGACTGATCTAGAGAAGATCTGTGTGGAGGAGTGGGCCAAAATCCCTCCTGCAGTGTGTGCAAACCTGGTGAAAAACTACAGGAAACGTTTGACCTCTGTAATTGCAAACAAAGGCTACTGTACCAAATATTAACATTGATTTTCTCAGGTGTTCAAATACTTATTTGCAGCTGTATCATACAAATAAATAATTAAAAAATCATACATTGTGATTTCTGGATTTTTTTTTTTTAGATTATGTCTCTCACAGTGGACATGCACCTACGATGACAATTTCAGACCCCTCCATGATTTCTAAGTGGGAGAACTTGCAAAATAGCAGGGTGTTCAAATACTTATTTTCCTCACTGTATATATATATATATATATATATATATACACACTATTTATGAGCACAAAAAGATATAATATAATCTTATATGTATATATATACACACACTAGTTATGAGCACAAAAATATATAAATGATTACATTTAAATGATAAAATCCCAAATTACTACAAAATATGTTACAAAATAACATTACTGCATAAAGTACTAGCAAGGCGTATTCAACATATTTTATAATAAAATGGCTGCCAATGCAATGAAGTGCAACACAGTGAAATAATCTCTGAGCAGGAGAACACACGACTGCAACTCCAGCGCTTAACAAGCACTTCTCCAACAACTGACTCGGGGAAAACAATCACTGATATCTCTCTGCAGCCAATCTCTCTAACAGGCCAGTCATATTAAAGTCACTCAGCCCGGCTCGTGTGGGTCGCGCAGCGTGTGTGTGTGTGTGTGTGGGAGACGTATGGAGAATAGGCCAGCGCTTCAGAGTCCTATAGCCTTAAGGAGCCACGCTTTCTCTGTTGTCTGACAACTCATTACCTTTAATTTGGTTGATGGGTCTAGAGCTGAGGGTACACACACACACACACACAGACACACACACACACAGACACACACACACAGGGCCCCAGAGAGCATCGCAGGGCCCTGGATGATGCAAGGCATATTCCTCGCTTCTCTAATGACTGCAGAGCAAAATAAAATATAAGCCTTTGTGTGTGTGTGTGGATGTGTGTGTGTGTGTGTGCGTGTGTGTGTGTGTGACTGACAGGTCTGTTCCTCACCTGAGGGCAGAGAGGGAAATGAGCACTCAACGTGTGTCAACCTGTCCGTCTGCACACGCACGCACACACACACACACACACACACACACACACACATCTGACAGAGAGGGCAGAGCAACAGTGTGCTGTTAGTTGAGTCATATGGGAACCAACACACACTGTAAGACATCATTAAGCAATTAGTGATAATGATGCGTTGGATTTTCCTCATACTTCACTTGATTGGCTGTTGCTGCCAGTGTGAAGCGCAGCGTTTAGATTCCTCTCTGAGTTATGGCACATTAATATTATTCCAGTGTACACACACACACACACGCATTCATGATGGGCGGCTGAGTGTTTTAGCGCGGCTGTTGTGCACAAATGAGCTTCGGCGAGTCTAATTCTGGCCCGTTTGAGATTTGGAAGATTATTTCCACCACATTCTGAGTTTATATCTCGCAAGAAAAACAGTCTTAAAAAAAAGAATCGTCAGATATAAACTCAGAATTGTGAGAAAAAAAGTAAGAATTATGAAATAAAAAGTTGCAATTACCTTTTTTATTTTTTTATTCCGTAAACAAAAAACAAGAAGTAGTAAACTCGAGGAAGCAAATCAGAATTGTGAGATATGAACTCTCAATTTTATGAAAAAAAGTCATTTGTCACAATTACTTTTTTTTTTTTTTATTCCATAAACAAAACACAGAATTGCGAGATTTAAGATCAGAATTAGGAGAAAAAGTTTATATCTCGCAAGAAAAACAGTTAAAAAAAGAATCGTCAGATATAAACTCGAATTATGAAATAAAAAGTTGCAAGTACATTTTTATTTTTTTATTCCGTAAACAAAAAGCTGAATTGCAAGAAGTAAACTCTGAGTGTATCAGTATACTGGACCTGTGCATTAGCTCTTAAAGTGACAGGAGCCTAATATTCCTAATATTCCTGCTGTCTGTTTTTTAAATGTTAATCAAACAACAAAAGATAAATAAAAAAATCACTCACTCCTCTTGACTGAATAACATTTCTAACTTTAATAAGGATTAATTAATAAGGATGTTTAATTTATAGAGGGAAGACAATGCAGTATTATTTTACATTTGCTTACTTTATTAAATTTCTGTACCTGAAAACTACTGCTTGTATCTTTGTTGTTCTATTGTATTTATTTGTGTTTTTGCTTCTAATTTGATAATTTTTTCGTATTTTATAACTGACTGTATACTTGTCTTTAATAATGCTTTAAATTTGTATTAGTTAGGTAAGTAGTTTTAGCTGTGGTATCGAAATTGGAATAGAGAATTGTCAATTTTCACTGGTATCTAAAATTTTGATGTCATTGTTTTTGCAAAAATCGTTTCATGACCGGTAAAAAATATTGATGGCCGGTACATTTTCTTAAAGTCTGCCTGTGGTCAATAATTTTATCCCTTAAAACTCACCTTTGATCGCCAAATTGATATATTTAAACGTTTTTTTCCTTGACAAAATTTTTTTTACGACACCCTTGCCTCGTTTAGTATTCGCGGTTCTATGAATATGCAAATGAGCCCCGCCTCCACTCACTCACTCAGCTCAGAGATCCACTCCTTGACGATCACACGTTGATCTGATTGGTTACAAGGTAGTTTGTGACGTCAGAAACACCAGCGATTTCAAAGCGTGTTTTTGAGGCTGTCTTTGGTTCACTGCAGTTTTAAGGAGAAAATACTCAGCAATGGTGTCGACTTATGAATTTACACATGCTTTGTCTTAAAGCACATTAAAAACACCACATAGACATATAAACAACATTAAAAAGGTTTGACTTTAAGTCACCTGCCACTAAAGTTAGATTTAGGAGCCGGCCGTCGCCATCTTGGCCGCGCGTCACTCCCGGATAACCGTAAATGTGCAGCGAGGTGGATTAGCTGAGGTGCCGTGACGCTAACAGACAGCGGACAAACGGCGGTAGTGACATCAGCGGCAATCCACCTGTCACTCAAATGGCCACGCCCTTAATTATGCAGAACTTTAAGGAGTTATAAAAAAATTCACCCCCCTCACAGTCGTCATGAAGGGCAAAATAAGCTATATAGACCAAAACCACTTTTTGCACCAGGCTGTAAACATGTTTTAACACATTCTGCTGTAAAGTGGGCCATTTTAACATGGAGGTCTATGGGATTGACTCTCTTCTGAGCCGGTCTCTATTGACTCTCTTCACTAGAGCCGGTCTCTAGTGGCCAGCCGATGAACTGCAGTTTAACTCACTTCAGTGTTGGATTCAAGAGAGAGATTGCTCTCATCGCACTGATCCTTCACCCACCGCGAGTCTCTCCCTCAGGAATATGTGTGACCCTGGACCACAAAACTCATGGGTCAGTTTTTTTAAAATTAATATTCATGCATATCTAAAAGCTGAATGAATAAGCTTTCCAATCAGAGGGTGCAAAAAAATCGAAACATTGAGAAAATCGCCTTTAAAGTTGTCCATTTATGTCCGCGATTGTGCTGCATTCACTCACAAAAATAAATGTACCAAATATCTTCATGGAACACGATCTTTACTTAATATTCCTAATGATTTTTGCCATAAAAGAAAAATCGATCATTTTGACCCATACAATGTATTGTTGGCTATTATTGCCACAAATATACCGGTGCGACACGTGACTGGTTGTGTGATCCAGGTCTGTATGAGGTCTGTCAAGGCTGTCGTCACATCCGCTCGCTGAGGGAAAAGTGAAGCGTTCTTGGCATCTCTGGCCGTTCCTAAAGCCCCTAAAAAGCAGAGGACTCTACCTTGTGTATTTCTCACTAATTGAAAAGCCTAATGAGTTCCCTGGAGCTCCATCCTATTACCGTGCTCTTCATTACAGCGCCAGCATCAGCATCAGCCAAAACACACACACACACACACACACACCGAGAGAAACGGGAAGGCAGGGTTTGACCTGCTTTTTTGTCGTTGTTTTGGGACTTTGCATTCCAGGAAGGAACAGATGTCTATTATTTTTTTTAAACCGTGTTTATTTTTGGCAGAATTTTTTGTTGCTCTGGCTCATCTGTTTATTTTCCAGTGCGGTTTGCCTAAATTCCAGCTATTAAAGATTTAACTCGAATTCCTCTTATATCAGCAGGGTTTCTCCTGCAGTTTATTATGCCATCGTTCTGTGCTCTAGATGTTGTTTTTAAAGGATTATAAAATCCCTGCATTTTTTGAGGTAACACAATCAGGCACTTCCCACGAAAATCGCACATTTTGGTGTTCCGTGACTTTAAAGAATCGTTGGAGGAAATAATCTTATATTTTTTAAATAATTAAACTATTATTTATCTAATAAACTAAAAAGTATTTTGGTTTATTATGGTCTTTTTGGAAGGTATGGCCTTCTTTTTGACTATACATTCAGCAATTTAAATCACAGACGCTGTAATTATATTCAATTAATTGTAAATAAAAATGTAATTTATATTTTAATTACTTTATGTTCAGCGGTATAGTGCAACTCTGTTACTGCATGATTGTTCCTCATACAAACATTTCTGAATACAGTAAGACAGGAAAATAAACCAAGTTTTTTAACAAAATGTAATGTTGACTGCATTAGTCAAGATCAACCTTCAAAGTTATTGCAATTTAGTACAAAAACATTAGTCTAGTAAGATTTTGGTTTGGGATTTTTTTGGAAAAAATGACCGCATTAAATTGAGATATTCATAATGTTACAAAAAATTGTATTTCAAATAAATGTTCCTTTCAGCTGCTCATGCATCATCATCATAAAAAAAGCAGCACAACTGTTTTCAACATTGATATTAAATGTAACTTGGTTTACATGATTTCTGAAGGATCATGTGACACTGAAGACTGGAGTAATGATGCTGAAAATTCAGCTTTGATCACAGAAATAAATTACATTTGAACATATATGCACATAGAACACAGTTATTTTAAATTGTAATAATATTTCACAAGATTAGTGTTTTTACTGTATTTTTAATCAAATAAGTGCAGCCTTGGTGAGAATAAGAAACTTTTTTCAAAAACATTTTTTAAAAATCCAATTTTTTATTTATGGGAACCAGCTATCTCCTACTAAGTGACTGCTAAATTTAGGCTACATATATATTTTTTTAAATGTAAGTAATATTTATTGATTGAAAAAAAAACGTTTTTTATTTATTTATTTCCATGACTTATCCATGCCTGGAAAACAAGAAAGAAAAAAAAGACAACCCACTGATTTAATAAACTTAACGCCAAGAAGACAATAACACCCATTTTTAGAAACAATTTACAAGTTTTATTTATCAAGTTCACACACTTCAAAACTGGGGTAGAGGGGGGTCATTGCAAAGAGGTCTAATAAATTGCCAGTACTATGAATTAAACTCCAAAAACTACCATTAATTACAGTCAAGCTTAAATGTTTTTGTTCATTCTTGTCTTTTAAAAGTAGTTTTTAATACATGTATTTTTTTTTTATTATACAAGATTACTGAATAAATGCATCAAATAAGAAACCAGTTCCAAAGTAGACATTACAAAAAAATACATTGTTTTATACAGACAACAGAAAAGCGGATGATCAAATATTGACCAATAATAATATTTATTTCCTTTTCTCACTTATCAAAAAAGTTAACCTGACATCTATTTCTCCAAAATAACAAAAAAAAAAAAAAAAAAAGGTAAAAAAGCAATATACAGCATTATTTAAAAGACATTAAGAAAGAATTGCTTTAGAAGAGAGTCAGTCTGCTGATTTGGTTACCAAAGAGAGTGGCTGAGACTGGAACAAAGCATGATGGGAGTGATGGTACGGGGAGGGCGGGGACAGGAGAGAGGCATGCAGGGAAGAAAAGGGGAGTGGCCTAGACAGAAGAGGCGGAGTTAACTGACTGCCTGATGATGAGGATGAGGAGGATGATGATGATGATGAAGGGGGTTTGGCCAGCACAGAGTAGTGGTGTTGGCGATCGGGTTTGGTGGTGAGGGACAGTGGTTGGGCCTGCTCCGAGTGTGTGGGGGCCGGGGCCGCGGGCGAGGCCAGGGCCGCTGAGGGCGTGGCCGGGGAGTCCAGCATGCTCCCGTGGGAGGAGCCAGGGCTGTCAATCATCTTCTCCTGAGGGAGGTACTGCACGCACGGCTTCTTGTTCCGCACGGAGAAATCTGAAAGAGGATGGAAAACGCTTCGTCAGTGGCAGGAATTTATAACTTTTTTTTTTTTTGCTCAGGGAACATAAATTCACAAGGAGAAAATAGGAAGGTTTTGTGGGACCCCAGAAACACTGAAGTCATGATACACTCACTGAAATCATCACAAATATTATACTTTAGAGACACTTTTTTATTATTATATTTTTTGAAAGAGGACGGAAATCACATCATCAATGGCAAGAATTTATAACAGGGTTCGTACAGGTGCTGTAACATTAAACTCCTGGACTTTAAGCACTACTTTTTCAAGGACTACAATCAGAGATCTCACTTATTAAACAATATCTTTATTATCTTTTAAATTCTAAAAAAGGTAAATAGATCAATAAACTAATAAAACAAAATGGTACAAATAAAGTGCAGCACATGCAATGACTGGTAACTTTAACCATTGAAAGGATAATATGACAAAGATATCGCTTTCCTTATTCAAACTGATCTCTTCTCCCATGAAGATATGATTGACTTGAAGAATAAAAGCTGCATCATATACTTGGATATGAGGAATATTACACTCATGGCCATGCGAAATGGCTCTATATCTATTTCAGATGGGCTGCAACATTAATCTTGCATGAAAAGATTGTTTTATCGATAAAATTAAACTCTAATTTCACATATATTGTCTTTGAATGATTCAAGCACTTTTCTAGAACCTTTGCAGAAATATGTCTGTTTTCAAGGGTTTTCCAGGACTTACATTTCAAAAGGTCAAATTCAAGCATCTTGTACGAACCCTGTTATCACATGTTTGCACAGGGAACATAAACTCACAAGGAGGAAACAGGGGGTTGGGGGGACCCAGAAACACTGAAGTCATGATACACTCACAGAAATCATCACAAATATTACATTTAGAGACACTTTTATTATTATTATATTTTCCCACCAAATACTCATCTGGACATTTTAAGGTGCGTAACTCTTAGCAGAATTAAAAAACACGTTTAAACCTGCAGGTTTGCAGCATTGCATGAAAATGGAGTAGATTATTATTTAAATTATTATTATATTTACTATTTGTTGAGTCTTAAATTAGTGTTTTTTTCAAAATGCGCATGTTGCAGTGTCTGAAGAATGACCGTGGCTTCAGTTTTTTGTTTTCTCTCGTAGTTTTCACTATTATTAATGGTTCACATTAGATTCTCAATGTAATAGCGAATTTACGTATAGTCTTTTTTTTTTTTTTTTAAATGACAAATTTAATTCAAATTTTCCATTAAATAATGTTATATAAATATAAGACTGCCCCCTAATAGTCAACTAAATGTTTGTCGACTAGAAGAGGCTTAGTCAACCAAAATGTTATTAGTCGTTATTAGTTCGAAAATAAACTCCACAGGAAGTGGTGAAGTCACTCAGTTCGTTAACGGCGGGTCTTTGTGCTAATTACAGTGTGTCAGGCAGGAAATCCAAACGCTCACCTATCATCCATCAACCTCAAATATGGCTTATCATTTGAAACATGTAAGTAACAACTTTACATATCTGCTCGCTCTAATGTTAATCTAGATAAATGTGCGCTCTTATTAGGCGCATATCCAAGTGTTTGTGCTTTAGTGAGTGTGTAAGCGCTTACTAAATGACACGGAGGCGCCGGCGCGAACACTTGATTTTTTACCGATAACAGCGGAAACTACTTAAAATACTCCGTCATTTTTGGTCATACTGATAAGAGTAACACATCATTCAAAACTGTTTATTTGTGTAAACAACTAGGGGTTGACTGATTGATCGAGTTTGCCGATTAATTGGCACCGATAACTGATTCCTTGATTGATTATCTTCAAAAATCCATACCGACTGTTTGGATTTATATGAAATGATATCACTTTACTGTAAGAGTCCCTTTGTAACATTAACTAAGGTTAATAAAAGTATTGTTCATTGATAATTGCAACATTTTTACAGTTTAAAGTTCTCTTAACATTAGTTAACGAACTATGAACTAAGGTATAATTAATATATTAATATTTTTAATATTATAAAAAAATAAAAAATAAAACACATTTTCATGGTTCAGTACTGTTTTTAAATGCTTGTAATAAAGTTCAGAACTATTTTATGAGTTATGTTTGTTTTCATTCAGTATCTATATAAAAAATCTGATTAATCGGTTATCGGCCAACCTAGCTCTAGTTATCGGTAGAATCCACTATCGGTCGACGTCTAATAACAACCAAACACTGAGTTTTAGTAAAGTAAAGAAAACAAACAGATGTGCTTTCTGCTGTCTCTGTGAACGTGATGAACGACTACTAGTAAAATCTGTAGTCGGGGGGCAGCCCTATATACAGTGAGGAAAATAAGTATTTGAACATCCTGCTATTTTGCAAGTTCTCCCACTTGGAAATCATGGAGGGGTCTGAAATTGTCATCGTAGGTGCATGTCCACTGTGAGAGACATAATCTAAAAAAAAAAATCCAGAAATCACAATGTATGATTTTTTTTAACTATTTATTTGTATGATATAGCTGCAAATAAGTATTTGAACACCTGTCTATCAGCTAGAATTCTGACCCTCAAAGACCTGTTAGTCTGCCTTTAAAATGTCCACCTCCACTCCATTTATTATCCTAAATTAGATGCACCTGTTTGAGGTCGTTAGCTGCATAAAGACACCTGTCCACCCCATACAATCAGTAAGAATCCAACTACTAACATGGCCAAGACCAAAGAGCTGTCCAAAGACACTAGAGACAAAATTGTACACCTCCACAAGGCTGGAAAGGGCTACGGGGAAATTGCCAAGCAGCTTGGTGAAAAAAGGTCCACTGTTGGAGCAATCATTAGAAAATGGAAGAAGCTAAACATGACTGTCAATCTCCCTCGGACTGGGGCTCCATGCAAGATCTCACCTTGTGGGGTCTCAATGATCCTAAGAAAGGTGAGAAATCAGCCCAGAACTACACGGGAGGAGCTGGTCAATGACCTGAAAAGAGCTGGGACCACCGTTTCCAAGGTTACTGTTGGTAATACACTAAGACGTCATGGTTTGAAATCATGCATGACACGGCAGGTTCCCCTGCTTAAACCAGCACATGTCAAGGCCCGTCTTAAGTTT
>NC_140232.1:4283881-4288881 GCF_951802725.1 Rutilus rutilus
TTTGATTTATTCCTGTGATGCAAAGCTGAATCGTCAGTCTTCAGCGTTACATGATCCTTCAGAAATCATTCTTATATGCTGATTTTTATTTCTTCTTAATGCTGAAAAGTCCCCCTGTGGTGAAAATCAAGCTTTTAATGTTGTTTATGTGTCTATGTGGTGTTTTTAATATGCTTTAAGACAAACCATGTGTAAATTCATAAGTCGACACCATTGCTGAGTATTTCCTCCTTAAAACTGCAGTGAACCAAAGACAGTCTCAAAAACACGCTTTGAAATCGCTGGTGTTTCTGACGTCACAAACTACCTTGTAACCAATCAGATCAACGTGTGATCGTCAACCAGTGGATCTCTGAGCTGAGTGAGTGAGTGGAGGCGGGGCTCATTTGCATATTCATTAAACCACGTATACTATATGAGGCAAGAGTGTCGAGTTACATTCAAGATATTTTAAGGCATAAAGATTTTTAAACGTCATTTCGGTGATCAAAGATGAGTTTTAAGGTATACAATTATTGACAACAGGGGACTTATAAAAAATCATGATGTATTTTTTTATTTTTTATTCTCGGAATAGAAATTTCAACAGAACGGCACTTATTTGAAAGAAATATTTTGTAATAATGTAAATGTCTTTACTGTCACTTTAGATAAATTGAATGCATCTTTGATGAATAAAAGTATTATAAGTAGTGTAAGGAACCAACAGAACAACATAAGCAACTGGCAAAGTTGAAAACTAGTTTTTATTGCAGTGATTGAAGGCGATAAAAATTTGTTGATGATGTGGGACGCATTAGTGATTACACAATAAACGTGCGTATCGACTACATTGCAATTTTGATTCACGAAACATTTTGGACCCCATTTAATATCAACATTTGGTGCTGCTGACCACTTGTGATTGGTTCACTCAAAATGGATATTAATACAAATCACACACACACACTCACACACACTGTTCACTCACCCTGCGGCCGAGGATCTGGTTGATGGCGGCACTTTCTTTTAGCGTGCACTCGGCCACCACTTTGGCCCTCATCTCCTTCATATAGAGCATGAAGGCGTTTAGAGGCTTCTTTATGTGAGGTTTCCTCTCGTCCTCCTTCTTGTTCGGGCCTGGAGACTTTCTGCAAACATACGGCACACGTGGGTCAGTCTTTGTGCTGGATGTGAGGGAGTGACAGTGAGAAAGACACAGAGAGGACGGTAGACAAAACAGCGATAAACTTTATCACTGAGTCATTTGGAGGTGAGAGTGTGAAGCTAATGCTATTTAGTTGAATAAAGCATTAAAGGGATAGTTCACCCAAAAATGAAAATTAGCCCCTGATTTACTCACCCTCAAGTCATCCTAGGTGTAAATGACATTCTTCTTTCGCTACTTCCGACGTCACAAGTTGCGTAATTTGCGATTTGGACGCAAGAAGAATTTTACTTTGTAACGTGTTAAATATGGATATTTTTCTTACACAAATGCATCACTTCACTTCAGAAGGCCTTTATTAACCCCCTGGGCAGTGTGGAGCACTTTATCATGGATATATGCACTTTTATGATGAATGGATGCACTTTTATGATGGAAAGATAGATGCACTTTTATGATGGATAGATGCACTTATGATGGATAGATGCACTTTTATGATGGAAAGATGCACTTATGATGGATAGATGCACTTTTATGATGGAAAGATGCACTTTTATGATGGATAGATGCACGCCTATGTGGATAGATGCACTTTTATGATGGATGGATGAGCTTTGATGGACTTCAAAACAGAAACGGCCTTTCAATGCCATTATAAAGCTTGGAAAAGCCAAGACATTTTTTAATATAACTCCAATTGTATTCGTCTGAAAGAAGAAAGTCATATACACCAAGGTATATGTTACTGTGGTAACAAAAAGTGTGCCACACTCAAGACCATTCCCCCCTTACCAAACACATCTGGCACTTTCCAAATCCCATACACCTTCAGGGTGAGTAAATCATGGGCTAATTTTCATTTTTGGGTGAACTATCACTTTAAAGAAGAAAAGAAAAACGAAAGGAAAGTGTGTAGCATGCTTGAGCTTACGCTTGAGCCGCTGGGCTGAGTTCTCCGTTGGGTTCTTGTTTAATAGCCGGAGAGACGATGGCTGGGTGAGGGATGCCCGTCTGATGAAGACCGTGAGGATGATGAACGATATGAGGAGAAAAGCGACTGGACACCAAACTGTAAAGAAAAAGAGAGGTAAATTACCATTATTGCCTTCTGAAACCAAGGAAAGTAGGGCTGTACGATATATCATTTTAGCATCGATATTGCGATGTGTGCATTGAGAAAACTGAGAAAGAAAACGGATGCGTGTCATTTATATTAGGTCTGTACATTCGTCTTAAAGGGACAGCAGCCTAATGTGCCTGCAGCTGTTTGTGCCACCAATGGTGATCAAATAACAAAAGAAAAAGAGAAAATGACTTAAGAAGCTTTAACAAAGATAAATTGTATTAATTAATTAAATAAATATTAGTTATATTTCATTTATACAGTGATTCAATTTCTGTACCTGAATACGGTTAGATTTAAATGAAAAACATAAAGCACTGCATATTTCAATTGTATCTTTCTTCTATTGTATTTATCTGTGCTTGTGATATGTTTATAATTTTCTATGCAGATTCACTCCTCTACAAAATCACCCCAATTATTCTAGAATGATTTATTCTTTTTAAATAGAGCTATTCAAATCAGCGATGAAATTGTTTTGATATCACTATATTGCAGAAAAACAAAATATCGTGGATATCAATATCGTAGCCCTAAAGGAAAAGCACATCTTCGCCGTCCGATCTTAAAAGATTTGGGACTTTGGGGCCAGAGATATACTGTTAGCGAACATCCCGACACGTCCACGCTTCTAAGAGCGACGTTTAGATGAATATGTAAATATGTGCTCCGCGCTTTCCTCTCAATTAACAATATAAACACATCATATAAATGACAGCAGTGAGAAAACAGCAGTTCAGAAAGCATCATAGCGATGTGTTTGCACCAGCTCTGCGATTCATCACTCCAGTCCAGTTACGTTTATTTATATAGCACTTAAAAATAGATTATTTGGGGGGAAAAACAAACAAAACTAAAAAACAGTGTCAGTGTCGCTTTAAATTAGAATTACAACTTTCTTTTCTACTATAAAGTGGATATTTACACATCAAAGAAGGCGGGGCCTCAGAGCCACACCCACCTATGATGTCATCACCACGGACCAATGGTAGTTTGAGGGCGTTTATCAGCCAGAGCTCATTTTTCCAGAAATTTCACTTTGGCAAGCCGTTTCGAACAACTCCAGAAGTGACCTCTAAACGAACTGTGTTTTGGCCTGGTTTTGTCGTTCTACGATTTCACTCGAACTGTATATCAGGGCTTTTAAACATCCCAGAATACCACACTCAAAGACTCGGGTCTTAATGCACACTTAATGCTCTGGACTAAAACACACTCTCATTTCTTTTCGAATGTTATATATGGTCCAAATAAAGCACCAGCTGAAAAGCTCCTTTATCCGCTCCTGTTACAGGTAAAGAGCCAGGTTACTGTGGTAACAAAAAGTGTGCCACACTCAAGACCATTCCCCCCTGACCAAACACATCTGGCACTTTCCAAATCCCATGAAAAGCACTTCCTACAAGCAGCTGAATGGGACACGGTTCTGATTCAAGCACCGAAAGCTTCTACTGAGGTGAACACACAATACAAAACTGTTGTCATCTAAAATTGGACCACTGTTTTCTCCGCCCTCCTCTTATACTCTTATTAAACCCCTTAAATTTCAGTTGGGATACCGGGAAGGCTTCATTCAACTGTTATCATGATGTCCTGCAGACTACTTCGAGAAGTCATCTCGCCTCAAAAGCAGAATTCAGACTGAATGTGTGACTTCCAGATATCTGCTTTAAGGTGCATTGATTTCTATTCGGCCAATTTTTGCAACCGAAATCATCTTCACTTCTGTCACTTCTGTGAAAAAATCCTGTTCGATTTTTTGAGACATAAGTGTTCATTGAATCGATTGTAAAATAGATTTTCCATGTCTAAAGACGTTTCCATTTTAAACGGCAAATATAGGCAAATCCACGGACAACTAACAGGCATTAGGACGAACGTAAAGAGGGCGCTTGAGTCAGCACAAGTCAGCAATATTCCTGATGATTTATTGGCGTGAAGTTTCGTGCACAATGACAAACAGGAGTGCAACATTCTCGAAAAACAATAAGCGTGGACTGCCATAACATCAGTGAAGAACATCACTGCAGGCTTCAACATGGCTGTGTTTACGGTTAGAAATGTCAAACAAATTTCACCTACGTAGGCGATTGTAGACCGTAGCCCGAATCTGTATCTGTATGCATGAGACTGTCTGAATACCGGCAGAATTCACAGTTTTGTAGTAAAAAGAGAAACATTATGCAGAAGTATAATTTGCTGTTATGTGTGTTTGTCAGAGTCTGCAGTTGCTGTGTGACGCGCGTTCGCTGCGGGCGTATCGCGACGAGCTGGACGCGCTCCGAGAGAAGGCCGTTAAAATGGATTCCCTATTTTAGTTTAGTGTTGATTGGTCCGATCGATTGTGCAATCGATTTTCGAACGTAAAGTGACAGCCCTATTCACTAGGAATCTGGAGTTACGTGCGAGGGTGAAAGATTTGCCCATGCAGGGGTTCAAGTAGTCAAACAGAAAGCTACTATGCTAAAGTGACTTCTGTGCGAGCTTCACATATCACTCAACAAAAGATCTTTATTTCTTGCGAAATATTACCAAAACTTCTTGACTGTACCTTTAAATCATATGGCTCTCTTTACTGTAAAGCAAAATCTTTTCAAATCAGGACCGAATGAAGGTAGTCCTTTCACACAAACGCCAATGGAGAAACAAGCACGCCTGAGCTGTACTGACAACGGCTGTAAAGGTCTGGAAGAAGACGGGCTATTGATCACTACGAGCTCTGTATGAATA
>NC_140232.1:4291381-4333881 GCF_951802725.1 Rutilus rutilus
CATACAAAATAAAGAAAACAAAAAGGACACATGAAAAATGTTACACCCTCAAACAGACTTAAAACAAAGAATAAAAATGGGTCGTCAAAGAGGATTTAAACAGAAATAAAAGGGGAAGATCTTATATGGAGAATCTACTTTTCTTCAGTAGAGCTGAATTAAACTCTTTCCACAGGTATTGAACTGGACCAACACTGAACCGACTTCAGCTGAATAATGACACTAGTCTTTTTAGAGCTTCTTTACAGCAGAATTTGACTAAGTTTATGAAGTTTGGATTGATTCTGTTATTTTCCTGTTCATCGCTGTGAAGCTGCTTTGAATCGATCTGTGTTGTATAAAGTGCTATTAGAAATAAAGGTGACTTGACTTGAATCTGGGTGTGTAGGCAGTAACTATAGGGGCTTTCGCACCGGGTAGTTCTAGGAACGAGCCACCAGGGTGTTTCTCCGAGAACTAATGGGGTTCCCTAAGGAACGTTTTCCTGGTTGCATTCGCACCGTAAGTAGGAACTCTGACGTGACATAAGACACGCTTGTTGTTGGGACTTTTATTTTGACGGCGTTATACATAGAAAGTAGACCGTAATGAAGAGTTATTAGTGTGTGTTGTGCGGTTGATGTCCAGTTTTGCTGAGCAGAAATACATAATCATGTTTCTCTTGGTCTCCTCAAAGTTGCGTTGGATTTTCTCCTCAGTGTAAAGGTTAAGAGGTTCATCTATCACTGTTTTACATGTTCGTAGAGTTAGTTTGTGGAGTAAATATATAGGCTATAATCTGTGTGTTTACACAGCTTTTTTTTTAAATGGCGGGTGCTGGTGTTTCACGTGCCAATCAGCGAACACTAACGTCACGGATAGTTCCTATTGTGCTGGTTTAGACCCGACTCTGAAGTAGAAGCTCAATTATTTCCTCCAAAAGGAGTTCCTAGAACTAAAATCGTTTCTAATTCCTGCGGTGCGAACACGGCAAAATCCGGGAACTTCCGCCAATAGTTCTAGGAAGTATGAAAAGGTTATTTTGGTGCGAAAGCCTCTTAATAAGGGATACTCACTGTGGGACGAGCCAGCCCAGTGGGTGCGGGATCTGCCCCATGGCCCCAGGGGACAGTGGGTAATAGGGCGACAGCTCTGAGGGGTGAGGGGTCCGAGGAATACCTGGACCAGAGGTACACAGTCAGTAAGTCACATGATTAAAAGACAGAAACACAAGTTAAGGTGTGTCAGAAGAGTGTGTAACACCTGTCTTTGGGTCCAGTATCTCTGGCGAGAGGTGGGCTGGAGGAGTTCCTGGAGAGAAGTGTTCATTGCTGTAGGTGATAAGGGGGGTCAGGGGGTGCATGTGCGCATGCTGGACCACCGGGACCTTATTAGACTGAGAGAGAGAGAGAGAGAGAGAGAGAGAGAGAGAGAGAGAGAAAGAGAGAGAGACGCATTATTAAGATACAAAATCAAAATTGACCCTTTTTTCAGTGGTGTTTGCAAGCGTTAGCATCACTATTACTCGTATGTAGGGTTAGTGAACTGAACAACATCCAATCGGTACTTACTAAAGCAGATAATTCAATAATTTAAGACTTAGTCAGTCATTATACAGTGCGCATCAGCAACCGTTGTTCTAGATGTATTCTTCGCATAAGGGGATTTAAAAAAAGTATTTTTTAAGAGTTACAAGCAATGAACCAAAAACAACCAGCTATGAGGTGAAGCACAACATTACAAACTTTGATTTGAAGAAAACATTTATTTGAAAATTGGACAAAAAGGTACAAGGACTGTGTACTTAACGGCTTCATTGAGGAAAACAACTACAATCCCTTTAAGCACTGCGAATGACAATCAAATTAAAAACAAATAAAGAAACACATTGGATTAAAGATGTTGATTTTAGATTTATTGAAATGTTTATCAAGCATAAAATATTGAAGTAGATATTTAAGTAGTTTGAGAGCGTAGGGAAAGACTCTCTGATTGGCTGATTTCTCTGCAGAATCATGGGTAATGTAGTTTTTTTTTTCAGCTGTTCAACACGATTAATTAAAAAAGTAAGTAGAAATAATGTAAGCTGATGGCTTCAACAAAATCATATACCATTGATTAAGTTATTAAGTTATTGTTCAAAATCAAATCCCCTATGGAGAAAATGAATGGGATTTTTGTGTCCATGAACCCGCCTGTTGCACTACATTTGCATTCATATATTTGAGCTTTTTCTACATTTGTAAATGTATGCCTTGCACACTTGATTCCGTTAGATACCCATAAAGCACTGTTTACTTTGCTTTTACTTTACAAAACAGATATTGAATAATCAAATATAAAAATAAAACGGCTTAGTTTTCACTTTATAAACTAAACAATGATTCGTATTTACCCTTAAACAGGCAAGAGTAGAAAATGATAAGCAACAAATAATTTCATGTCATTTTTTATATCATCTGGACTTAAGTAAATCATATCCAAAATAATTTTTTTAAATGTTATGTATTTTGGATGTTATGAGTTGTGAGTCCCAGATCACATTGCCTGTTTAGGGCATAAAAAAAGGACCAAATCTATAACTGTAACTGCCATTGCATGTTTAAAACAATTATATCCTATACTTCAACTCATATAATGTTGACATATTATATATCACTGGAAAGCTTACAAACTCAAGATTAAGCCTGTGAAAACCGTTTTGAAATCGGACCTTGCGTTACCATAAAAATGGTAAAATAAAATTGGTAAAATGGTAAAAAATGTTGGATTTAGGTCAGGCTGACTAATTGATCACAGATAACTTGAAGCAAATCATGTGACCAGCATACTCAAGACAGACAGGCTGTATCAGTTTAACCTGTACATTTTATAATTTGTAAAAAAAAAAAAAGCCTCAGAATACAAAGATTGTTACAAAAATGAATACAAAGTTAATCCCTTTTTTATACCCAAAAGTGGCAGTGTGACTCAGGTGTAACATATATTTCAAAACGTGCTAAATAACAACATTTTTATAAATTTTCTTTTTCAGCACCTTAAGACAATGTTCATAATTAATGTTAGCAGTGTTAGTATTATTTTTTCAAAAGAAAAGTAAGTTTAATATATATTTACTTATCTCAAAATCTGAATGTCCTGCACCACTGGCAGCCATGTTGGATTTAGGTCAGGCTGACTAATTAATCACAATTTTTTTTAAACAAATCATGTGACCAGCATACTCAAGACAGACCAGGCTGTGATAAATGATAAAAGGATTTGATGAAAAAAAAAAAATCATTCTTACGCCCCAAAAAAGATGTTACACCCAGATCACATTGCCAGTTTTAGGGTTAAAGCTACAAAAGTTATTCAGTCAAGAGCAGTGAGTGATTTTATCTCCGCCTTTTGTTGTTTGATCATCATTAATGACAGACAGCATCAGGTTTATTAGGCTCCTGTCACTTTAAGAGCTAATGCACGGATCCAATATACCGTTACACACGCGTTTTCTTTCTCAACTGTTTACGTTCACCTAATATAACTGACTGTTTATGTGAATACTCACTCATTTTGTGTCACATAAGCTGAGGAAGAGAACTAAGTCCGGTCCGAGAGGTGTGTGTGCGAGTACCGTATTGAGTTTTCTTAACATTATGCCTATCACATGTATGTAGCAGTCATGTGACCCAGTCTATTCTCTGCTATCTGCATCACCTCCAATTAACTTTTTGAAGTAGTAAAGTCATTCAGTGATCGCAAGCCATTGCAATATGCATATCATGATAAGCACATTTACGATATTTCAATCATTCAGATACATAGTGCAGCCCTAATGACAAGCATGAAGCAATCTGGCCGCGCACCAAGGAATGCTGTGAGAGCGGAGCGCTGTGCCAGACAGACTCACACCCAATGCCACACCAAAGCCCTGTGTACACAAAGTGTACCTGACAATCTCTTACACAACAATCACTCAATGCACTGACAACTCCGAGACGGCACATAACACACGAGTAGAGCATGATGCACATGCACATGTAATTATAACATTCATTTAGGATAATGAAACCTCCACGAATGAATGAAGTTGCACAAACTAGTTCACATTTGTGTTTGTTAGTAAAAAGCGAGTGAGAGATGTTGTGGTTCGGGCAGCACATCTGTAGGACTGGGGAATGACTGTATCAATATTTCATCATCCTGGAAACATTGCTGAAACCACAGCGAAGTGATTCTGGAGAGTGGGTGTGAGCAGAAGTGCTTTATAAGGTGAGGAAAGACATTAAACATCACCTCACTCATTTATATATGCCATCACTTGACAACCTCAGAATGGTGCGATGCCTTGGTGTGGTGTTGTGTAGATTAACTACTTTTGCTGTTTATTGTAAAAGTACAATGTTTTATTGTTTGATGTAACAACATCAATTTTATTGTTTGATGTTACAGCACTGAAATCCCAGTGTAATGCAGACATTTTTCGGTTTATTTCCATAATAATCTGTAACAATAAGGAAGGCCAATACTGAAGTCGATAATTAATGTTATAGACTATCACCGATAAAATGGCCAGTTTTTTTAATATTGTGAAAAATCGTCAACGGTTTAAAAACTAGACACCTTAGAAGTGAATTTAGGCATCTTTGGGTTACACTTTATTTTGAGGTGTCATTGTTACAGTGTAATTACATATTAAAGTACTGAGTAATAATAATTTACAGCATGTACTTACTATAGGGTTAGGGTAGGATTAGGGTTTGGTTGAGGGTTAGTTGCATGTAATTATGCATAATTTACTGTTGTTACTATGGTAAGTGCATGTAACATATGTAACAAGGATACTGTAAAATAAAGTGTTACCGAAAAATGTATGGATATTCATTTTGAGATCTGCTCAAATATTACATTTAACAGTATAACAGACTTAACTTCAACACTCTAGTGCAGTGGGTCTCGTCCAGGGGATTGGATGATTTCAAGTAAGACAAAACCATTATATTAAGCTAAAACAACAACAACAACAAAAAATGTATATATTTCTAATTTTAATCCTTCCACTCGACAACAGTGGTTCCCACAAGCTTTAAAATCCTTCAAATATGAGGTAGCCTTGTTTTAAAAGATTGATTTCTAGAGCTGGGAAAGTCATGTAAACTAATAAAATCTTAAAACTCCATGGCCATTTTTATAATCAATATACATAAAAAATAAATTAAAAAAAAGTTATGCCGAGCTTTGAATTGCAAGTAACAAATATTTTTAAAACCCCTAAATCACAAACAACTGGAAAAAACACGGGGCTTGATTACTGTTGTATATATTGTATATACAGTGGAGCCTTTTTAAGTCAAAATGGTTGAGAACCAAAGCTCTAGTTCACTAAATGACAACAAAAAGTCATTTAAATGTGTGCAAAATTGTCCGATATTGTTGACTAAACCTTTAAAGTCACATTCGCAAATGCATTTGGTTTAAAAACAACAACATACTTAAGAATGCAAATTCAAAAAAAAAGAAAAAAGAAAAGTATGGTAGAACTTGACTTTATCCATCAGGACTTGACTGGATGGTAAATAACTCTGTCTCTGTATGACAGGTGTTTGGGGGAGAGAGGGTGTAAAATAATTGTTTTAGAGGCAGAAAAGGGTATTTTCTTTTTCCTTTAGAATGAGTTGATTGATTAACTAGAAGACTATCAGTCTAAGTCTGATCTCTTGTATTCTGAAGTCCTGATCAGAATCCTGTCAATAGGGGGCAGACTTCAGCGAGGACAGTCGATCTGTGGCGCTGAAAGACTCAACAGCTTTTAAAACTCACTAACAAGCTGTCAACTATTCCCAGACTGCCAAATTGAGGGCATTTTGGTATTCACGATCTACAGGATACGAGTGTGTGAGAGTATGTCAAAACCAGAGCTGCAGTAAGGAAGGCTAAACGGCATGAGTGTGTGTCTGGAGCTGGCGCAGGGTTCGTGCAGATTGAGTGTGTGTCGGTCTGGCCAAGAGGGCACGGCTCTGCTGGGACGGGCAGAGGAGAGCGTGTTCAACAGGGATGGAGGATTTCACTCCGCAAAACATGAGTCTCAATCCTTCACATCTGAGATACATTACTGGGCAAACAGCCTCTGGGTACAAGAGTTACCAACGGACCAAACAACCTCCTGAGTCCCGCGAGTGTGTGAGTGTGTGTGAGAGTGAGAGTGAGTGAGAGGGAGAGAGAGAGAGAGAGAGAGAGAGAGAGTGTGTGAGTTTGTCTGTGTTTCTGTGCGTGAGAGAGTGTGTGTTTGTGTGTGAGTAAGAGAGAGTGTGTGTTTATGTGAGTTTTGTCTGTTTGTTTGTGTGTATGTGAGAGAGAGTGTGAGAGAGAGAGATAGAGTGTGTGTGTGTGTTTATGTGAGTTTGTCTGTCTATGTTTGTGTGAGTGAGTGTGTGTGTGTGTGTGTTTGTCTGTGTTTGTGTGTGTGTGTGTGTGTGTTTATGTGAGTTTGTCTGTCTATGTTTGTGTGTGTGTGTGTGTGTTTGTCTGTGTTTGTGAGAGAGTGTGCGTGTGTGTGAGTTTGTCTGTCTGTGTTTGTGTGAGTGAGAGTGTGTGTTTGTCAGTGTGTGTGTGTGTGTGTGTGTGTTTGTGAGAGAGAGTGTGTGTGTGTGTGTGCGTTTGTCTGTCTGTGTTTGTGTGAGTGAGAGAGTGTGTGTGTGTGTGTGTGTGTGTGTGTGTGTGTGTTTGTTTGTGTGTGTGTGTGTGTGCGTCCATGCGTGTGTTTGTCTGTCTGTCTTTGTGTGAGTGAGAGAGAGTCTGTGTGTGTGTGTGTGTGTGTTTGTGAGAGAGTGTGTGTGTGTGTGCGCGCTGCTCTCTCCTTTCCAGTGGGAGGTTCTGAGTCTTTGTGGAGTCCTTTCAAAAAAGGAGGAACGAAAAATAAAAGGAAAAAGGGAGACTGCATGGCATGCTGGGATAGCAGAGGCTTGTTTATCACCGAGGCAGGAAGCGGATGTAAGAGTGGGCAGAACATGACATCAGCATTTAGAGGCACACACACACACACACAAAGCTGAAGTGTTTTTAGTATTACAGCAGCTACACACACACACACACACACACACACACACACACACAGATACAACAATATAACTGGTGAAATCTAACGATCATTCATTTTTTAACAATATTTAGTAGAAATTCACCAAACAGAAATGAAAACTCGAGAGTGTGCATTGCCACGGCTGTCAGTAGACTGTGGACTTGTTATTTTCAGTCAAAGTTTTGATTCGAACCTGCTTTTCCTGCATGAGCTTCACAGCTTACAGTCACGGACCACCAGGCCATGACCTCTGAACTCAATCAACACGCTGATCAACACTGAAGAACACCTCAGTCTTCTGTAGAGCTGATTGCAGATGAATTTAACTTTCACATAATCAATGACCTTTACACAGGTGCTGAACTGCATTAACACTGAACTGACTTCAGATGAATAACGACACTGTTGTCTCTTCAGAGCGGCTTTACAGCAGAATTTGAAATAAAGGTGACATGATGATGTAATACAGGTGAAACTCGAAAAATTTGAATATCATGCAAAAGTTCGTGTATTTCAGTAATTCAAATTAAAAGGTGAAACTAATATATTTAGTATCTATAACTATATACATATAGATTATACTTTTCAGAGGGCCGACATTTCTGTATTTAAAATCTTTTTTTTAATAATTGATTTCATGTAATATTCTAATTTTCTGAGATTTTGAATTTGGGGTTTTCATAAGCTGTAAGCCATAATCATCAAAATTATAACTTTTGCACGATATTTCTCATTTTTCGAGTTATTTTTTACATGAGAAATAGTTGCAACTTTTAGATATAAAATTGGGTAACACTTTATTTTACAGTGTCTTTGTTACATGTACTTACCGTAGTAATCACAGTCAGTTATGCATAATTACATGCAACTAACCCTCAACCAAACCCTAACCCTATAGTAAGTACATGTAGTTGCTTAATATTAGTGCTTAAATATATAATTACACTATAACAATGACACCTTTAATAAAGTGTAAACTAAAATTGCTATTACAAGAAAATGCGAGTTAGTCACAATTACTAAATATTCTCACAAATGTGAGTTTCCTGTAATCACAACTTTCACTTCATTTCTCTCATATCTGCAACTTAATTTCCTTTAACTGCAATTATAATATGCATATGTGATGTAACAATTATGAGAAATAGTCGCAACTTTCAGATATAAAATTGCTATTACAAGAAAATGCAAATTAGTCACAATTACAAAACGTTTTCCTGAATCACAACTTTCACTTAATTTCTCATATCTGCCACTTAATTTCCTGTAATTGCACTTGTAATTTGCATATGTGATGTATAAAGTAGCAATTATGAGAAATAGTCACAACTGTGAAATATGAAGTTATTACAAGAACATGCGCAGATGAATAAAGACACTATTGTGTTTTTAGAGCTGCTTTACAGACTTGATGTAAAAGATTGCATAAATATATTTTTTTATGGATGGGACTCCAGAGAGAAAATGAGTGAGCAAGACAGAGGATCATGGAAATGTACGACTGTTCTCACAATTCTCTACTGTGTCGTCCTGAAAAACTCCCACACAATCGGTGATTGCTTGCGTACAATATGGATCCCAATCCTCAAGCCACAAAGCGTTCCCATCTGAGGCCTCGTCACTATGCTAACTTAATCAACTGCCCTAGCTTATCACATGCTGACACACACTAAACAGTGAGGGCCCTGTTGTGTTCTCACACACACACACACACACACACACACACACACACACTCTAAAGGTGGCGCCGCAGAATACCAAGCAAACCCGTCTCCTGAATTATTGAACGTTCTGGAGTGAACAGAATAACACATTAGCATACTGACCTTATGGGCTCAATCTGACAACGCTTAGCATGCGAGTGTGTTTGAGGGAGAATGTGGGATTGGGAAAGAAATATAAGGATGAATACTAACATCGGATTGTCCTGTTTGTTTAATCCAACTCTCTTGTTTTGAACAATTTGATTTTGAACACATTTTCTGGAAGGGTGGACGGGATCAGGAAATGTGTTGCAAGCTAGACTCAAACCTAGCTAACCTGTGTCCGAGCACCACAAAACACGTCAACGCTCGTTTCTTTCTCAGATCGAAAGAGTTATAAACAGGTAATTGTAAGTCACATTATAAGATATGGAGTCACAATTACAAAAAATACCCACAAAATTTGCTTTTACAAGAAAACGCGATTCATAATTACAAGAAATTGTCGTACAACTTTCGCTTAATTTCTCTCATATCTGCAACTTAATTTCCTTAAATTGCACTTTGAATTTGCATATGTGATGTATAAAGTAACAATTGTGAGAAATAGTTGCAACTTTTAGATCTAGAGTTGCTTTTACAAGAAAATGCGCGTTAGTTACAATTACAAATCGTTCTTACAATTGTGACGGTTTCCTGTAATCACAACTTTTGCCAAATTTCTCATATCTGCCACTTAATTTCCTTTAATTGCACTTGTAATTTGCATATGTGATATATAAAGTGCAATTATGAGAAATAGTCACAACTGTGAAATATGTAATATGTAAAAAAATATGTATTATTACAAGAAAATGCGAGTTAGTCACAATTACAAGAAATTCTTACAATTGCGATAAAACAAAGTTGCAACTTAAAAAAAAAAAATTGCCTTTATTATTTGTGCTTGAAATTGAAATTATTATAAAAATATGTATATATATATATATTAGGGGTGACCCCGAATAGTCGAAGATTCGATGCTTCGATAGGAGGAGCCTGATTCGACTACCGATCTCATGGTCGAATCTTCGCAGAGGTGTTATGAAACGAGGATCATGCCACTTTGGCTATATGAGGGCGCTCAATTTCACATAGAACTAGCTTTTATGTCAATACGTTAATATTCAGCCTATTATGATAATGCTGTATATAAAAATGTGCAAAGAAAGAAGCTTTTAATAAAAAAAAATTAACGTGCGTGAATAAATCCAAACACCCGTGACAGATTTAAGTTTCACTTTCGATCCGTGACCGACAGAGGAGCGTCTTCGCGGCAAGGATTTAAATCTTTAACAATGTCTGGGATAAGAAAATCTAAAGTGTGGATGTACACCATCAGAAAGGATATTCTCCAAGGCTGGATTTAGCATCAGGAAAACCATTATCGCACTTCTGCCGGCCAACGTTAACACGTTTCACGCATAGACTGGGTTTCACGTTAGAATGTATTTTATCCGCGCGCACAATTTGAAAAGACTCCAACGGACACAGACAGAGTGAAAGGCTGGATTTGTTCTCGCGATCAGGTAGGGTACAAGTGATTTCAAAACTTTTCAGCTGGTTCTAATTTGATTTTTGGATGCTGTGAACATTTTTAGCTGAAAAGACTGCCACTCCAGTTTAGCATTTATTGTTGTTTCCGCAGTTAAAAAGACAAAGTTGAAAATTCTGGCTACTATCGTTATTTTAATAATTTCTTTATTTTTATTTTATTTATTAATCTGTCAGGGTTATCTAATCTAACTATTTGTGGCTTGTGTTTTGAATATATGTTCCCCTGCACTTTAGGCATTTTGCACACATTTGCTCCTCATCTTGTGACTTGATTCTAATTTATTTCGTTTTGTATTTTTTATTTATTAAAAAGGTATAGGCCTATTCTGTTCTAATTTAATTTTAGTAAATTAATTGTTTATTTTTTCGGTGCATCGATGTTGTGCTGTAGGCTGGCCTGCTCGCACAGGTAATTTAGCCGATTTAATTTGATTTGCATGTGAAATGCAAATCCTGTCTGCAGTGTGGCCTTTCTGGAGTTATGTTATTTCTTAGTTTTATTGATCCAAAATGTTTTTATAAATTTTCTTCTATATCTTTGTGTGATTTTCTGTACATCGCGGCTTTGAAACGTTAAAGCCCCGCCCCCATACACATGATTCGACTATTAGTCGACTATAGGCAAGACATGACGATTCTGATTCGACTATGAAAATCCATAGTCGGGGACAGCCCTAATATATATATATATATTTTTTTTTATGTTTCTTTGCTGAATAAGCGGAGAAAGTCAACCCATATTCTATAAGATAGATCCACATCAGAACTAAGCTCCGTCTTTAGTGTAACACGTGATATTTTTCAGGCAGGCAGTTTTAACACTTGTTGTTTGGTGATAGTTTTCGCTCACTGGAGCGGGTCGTGTTCGTGGCGCCATTCTCCTCTATAAATAAAACCCCACCTGAGCTCACCCTTCAGTCACACTCTTCTCACCCCGACGCAAAACTCCCTCATTCCCCGCAGTCTGACGGTCAAGATCAGATGTTGTCCTCAAACGTCCCTCCAGCCAACGCCACGGATAAGCGAAGGAATGAAGGAAGACTGCGTTCTCATCAAACCCTCAAGACTTGCTGTTCAACCACAGCTAATCTGATTGCCATTACGTTGCATTTTCTGCTGATTCCCTAATGCGAGTGCATGCATTTTATAACATTATATTAAGTAAATACAATAAAGGCCTAATGGCCCGACTGGGTGGTGAGACAAGGCATGCTGTGTTTTTAAGAACAATCCCATGGTGCTTCAGAGGTTAGAGAGAGTCCAGGGGTTACTGGGACAAAGGGAGTCTGAAAAAAAACACACACACACACACACACACACACACACACACACACACACACACACACACACACACACACACACACACACACACACACACACACACACACACACACACACACACACACACACACACACACACACACACACACACACACACACACACACACACACACACACACACACACACACACACACACACACACACACACACACACACCCTCTGGCTGCCAAAGAGTCAATGATGACATTCATCCGTCATCCTTCTGTATTTATTGTGTCATAATTTATTATGTCTCCCTGTCAGAGGGAGATTTCAGAGTGAAAGCAACAAATCCCTCATTAAAAAGCACTAATAGATGCTAAGTAGCTGAACTGTTCCTTAAAGCCTGGAAATAACGCTTTAATCAGTTTCATTATTTCGTCATGCAATTTGAACAGATTTATTATCAGATGGAGGGATAATCAAATTGTTTCAAATGTCATGAGACTCTGATTTACATATTTTTGATGTATGGTGGCCCCAAAAAGTATTTGGACACACAAGTCATACTTGAAAAACGAATGATTGTGTAAAGTCACTCTTCCGCCCACTCTCCACTTAAACCGGTTTAGTATGGGTCAATCTGAGGTTCCTCGTGTTGTGTGTTTGCAATGTTTCATCCTGATATACACCACCAGTCAAAAGTTTTGGATTGGTAAGATTTTTTTTATGTTTTTAAAAGATGTCTCTTCTGCTCACATAGGCTGCATTTATTTGATAAAAAAATAAAATAAAATAAAAATAATAATAATAATAATAATAATAATATTGTTAAATATTATGACAATTTAAAATAACAAAGCTGAATTTCCAGTATCATTACTCCAGTCTTCAGTGTCACATGATCCTTCAGAAATCACTCTAATATGCGGATTTGATGCTCAAAAAACATTAATTTTTATTATCAATGTTGAAAACAGTTTAAAAAAATGTGTATGATTGTAAAAAAAATTTTTTCAAGATCCTTTGATGTTTAAAAACAACAGCATTTATTTGAATTAAAATCTTTTGTAACATTATAAATGTCTTTACTGTAACTTTTGATCAATTTAATTCATCCTTGATGAATAAAAGTATTGATTTCTATTATTTCTTTACCACACCACACACACACACACACACACATCAGCTGAGGACACACACACCACCATGCAAACCCTCTCGACCTCCAACCAGCCGGACTGGATTCAGACACAGATCTGGCCAACAGGGAAGCTCGTTCTTATCCGACAGCCATCATTACACACCAAGGAGTGGCATAGATGTGCCACGCATTCTGGAAATATAGCTTTCATTACCAGTAATGAACCTGCAGGCAACCAAAACTTCATCTTAAGACTTGACTTTAAGTGACCAGTTTTAGATTTCAAATACATCGTAGGTTGGAAGCAATGGGCTTTTTAATATGTCCTCTTCAATCAATCAATCGCTTTCGCACGGCCACCCGCATCAACAACACCAATCAATACACGCTCGGGTGGCCTTTATACGTGTCAGTGAAGATCACCTGACAACACAGATTAAAAACTCGATCTCAGAGATTCGGTACGGAAAGAACATCTGAATGCGATTGGCTTAATTGCAGCGCCACACAGAGAAGTGTGGCTCATCACTGGAAGATTAGGTTTGATTAAAGATTAAAACTCGCACGGATTAATCATTCGCCAACAGGATCAGTGTTGATTTCATGCTGACTTTAAAGGGATTGTTTGGGTGAAATTACTCACCTTAAATGTCATTACAACACAAGACTTTTATTCATCTTCAGAAGATATCTTTTATATTCCTGAATTATTTTTGCCCCTTCATTGAAAGTCCATGCAACCAAAACTTTAAAGCTTGAAAAAGTACATGAAGTAATCCATATGTATTGAGTGTTCATTCTGAAAAGAAATTCAGAAAATGTTATTTGAACCCATTCAATTTAGGCTTTAATTTATTAATATAAACATTGATCGATGCACAATTGTTGTGCTTGTACTCTATGTACACTAATCAATGTTTACATATGAAAAAAGCCTAAATTAAATCTGTTCATCATATAAAGTGATCGCGTCTCATCAGAATAAAACGCTCAGATGATTTGGATTACTTCACACGTGTCTTTATGAACTTTTTGAAGCTTTAAAATTTAGTCTGCGTGGACTTTCATTAGATGTACAAAATGATGAGAGAATATTAAAAACTAGGGCTGGGTAGTGACACAAATTTCACATTTCGATTCCGATTTGATTCAATATTGATTATTTTGGATATCAGGATATTATTTGGATAAACAAATCTCTTAATTAATGCTGTAAACTATGGGAGTCAGTTGTAGCCTATAGGCTTCATTAGCCTACTGTAATATTGAAGGTAAAAATGAACTGATTTGTATACAAACACTTAAATTACACTTTTATTTGTTTTTATAATAATAAAGTTATATGAAATATAAACATTTAAATGGTGGCTGTCATAAAAACTTGCCAGATTTAGTCAAACATGCATTAAATACTGATGAACATTAAAAATTATAATGAATATGTAATATGGTGCATATATTTATCAAAATGCTCCTCTCTAGAGTTAATTCTTCTAGCTGACTTTTACTGACGTCTTTCCACAGTTGAAACACTGATTGAGCGATTATGTGACGATACGGACTTCGATAAGTTGTACTCTATCTTTTAACACACTTTCAGAAGCTCATTCATGTTTATTTCGCGCTGTAACTGGTGTTATTAGGGCGGAAGAGAAGATCATGTGCTTCTCTTGAGCTGAGCCAGAGCGATCTCACGCCACAGCGCCAAAACGCTATTTATGCTTTTGAATTTCGTAAGAAAATGGACGTAATTTGAAATCTGAGACTTTGTTTCATATCAATAGTAACAAAGCACAAAGATTATAGTGATATATTGGATGGGATGCGCGCTACAATGTTCCATTCATTCATCAACTGAAAACAGGATGACTAGCCTAATCGATTCTTGAGATTTAAGAATTGATATTGGATCGTAAAAATGAGAATCGATTACATTTTTTTTTCCCAATCCTATTAAAACAGGGTTTCCCCAGGTTTGATCACCCCAAATTTAAGACTTTTTTAAGACCTTTTTAAGACCACTTTAATGAAAATTAAGACCTTAATCGCACCCATTATGCAGTCGTAAAACACCATCAAATCCCAATGATGACTATTACTAACAAATGTTTTAATTAAAAATACATTTATTATAAAAAAATCTCATTCAACAATACACTGCAAAGTGATGTTTTTGGTAAATATCAAACATTCATAACAATAAACCGATAAACTAACTTTTCAAATCGTCTTAGTAAAGTTTCTCAGCATTCAAATTGCTTCAACCATTTTACATTTTCAAGAATAAAAAGAAATGTAAATAGGCTACACCTTAAAAACGAGCGAGCGAGGGAGGGAGGGATAGAGAGACATAGAGAGGGGTAGATAGATAAAAAGAGACACACAATAAGAGATAGATGAGAGAGAGAGAGAGAGAGAGAGATAGATAGGTAAGAGAGATATAGATAGAATAGCGAGATAGGAGAGAGACACAGAGCGACAGATAGATAGATAATGCCTGGTTCAGATTACAAGATTTTGACTCCTAAAGTCTTGTCGTGGACAAGAAACATGTCAGACTAGGCTACACGTTGCTTTCCGTCACACGCAAACATTCAGTCGCGCGCGCGCGCACACACACACTTTCGCTCACTCGCGCACACACACACACACACACACACACACACACACACACACACACACACACACACACACACACACACACACACACACACACACACACACACACACACACACACATTCGCTCACTCGCGCGCACACACCCACACACACTCACTCACTCGCGCACACACACAATCGCTCTCGCACGCGCACACACACACACACACACACACACACTCGCTCACTCACTGTAATCTGAACAAAACGACACTTCCCCATGATGTCTCTCCTCTCGACTGATTGAATGTTGATCCCGCCGGCGCGAAAACCCAAACTACTGTTTGCGCATACTCCAAGACGTTCTCTGACGCTACGCTAAACCCTGTTGAATTTTCACGTTGTTGTTTTTTCCCCCATTTCACCTTGCGTTGCAGTCTGGTTGACTTTGAATAAATAGGCTAGTATAATGAAATTTAAGACCTTCGTTAAAAAAATTAAGACTTGGACAATGGAATTTAAGACTTTTTAAGGCCTTAATTTAGGAACATGAAATTTAAGACCTTTTTAAGACTTTTAAGACCCCGCGGCTACCCTGTAAAAAACATCTTCATTTGTGTTTCAAAGATAGATGAATGAAAGACTTGGGTTTGGAACGACATGAAGGTGTATTAAATAATGACAATTTTCATCTTAGGGTGAACTATCACTATGTTTGACAACCAGAAAGTGCTGAATTGAGTGTCTCATTTTCAAACAGTATATCATATTTGTTGCATTATTCAAAACCAACCAATTTTTTGTGAAATTCTGTCTGTACAATAAATGCCTGTTAGTTTTAGATTTTTCCATCTGATGCAATAACATGCTGAAGTGTCTGAATACTTTCTTTGGCCGCTGTGTGTGCGTGTGTGTGTGTGTGTGTGTGAGAGATACTCACTAAGTGTCCTGGAGTAGGTGATCGTGAGTCTTTGAGTGCTGCTGTGCCTGGAACATCCAGAAGAGGCCATTTCATATGCAAATACTGTGAAAAACAAAAACAAAAAGTCAGGTTAGACAGCAATACTGTGTTTTAGTTCACATCTTCCTTATAAAGTCGGCATGAAACGGAAGTTGCTCGAGACTTTTCTTTCCTATTGTGCCGTATATCCGAGTGAAACAAGAACAAGCCCAAATGTGGAACAAGAACAAATGTGGGCGGGGCTTGATTTTGTCTGTGGGGATTTGATTGGATGGTTGTGGTTTGCTATTGGCTGATCTCATGTGATTGACAGGTTATTGCCCCGCCCTCGTCATCAGAGAAGAGAAGAGATGCTGCAAGAGGAAGATATTCTGATTCAAGATTACCAGAAACATCAATTTAAAACAATATTAACGTGCACAGATAAATCATTTATAATAAATCCTGCAATATTCCATAAAATAATTGTCCATTTTGACTTCCCTACTTTAAAGCTCAATGGAAAAGTTCTGGCACAAACAGGTGCAGAAACTTCACCTCAGTGGGTGGCAAAGTTAACCAACACGTTTTGTCAGACCTGCTGACAAAAGCACCTTATAAAACAGAGCAGTCTGTGTGTGTATGTGTGTGTGTGTGTGTCTAGACAGGTTTTTTTCTGATGACTAACTGTGATTGAATGAGTGAAACAAATGTCAATGTGAAAAGAGACTTAACAGAATCTTCCAGCATGAGATCTGCCTCTCAGAGGGTCATAAATAAGTCGAACGGTCAGCGGAGAGCAATTCTTCTGGCAGACACCTGTGTCTGTATCTTGTACGTGTGTGTGTGTGTGTGTGTGTTAAACGGAGAGACAGTGAGAGTGTGAAATCTGTGTTTGTCGGAGAATGTGTTCCTCCCAGAGCCCAGCTGTGGGAGTCTATCGAGAGAGAGAGAGAGAGAGAGAGAGAGAGAGAGAGAGAGAGAGAGAGAGAGAGAGAGAGAGAGAGAGAGAGAGAGAGAGAGAGAGAGAAAGAGAGTGTGTGTGTGTGTATATATAGGGGACAGCTGAGAGGAAATCCCATGGAGAGAGGTGGGAAAGCTGGACCGTGGTAAAAACACAGCCACATATATAATGCTCAAGTGAATATCCCTGCACTTTTGACCTCTCCCTGTATCACTTCCACTATCAGGACGAGCGCAAACACCATCCTGATCTCTTCATATGTGTGTGTGTGTGTGTGTGTGTGTGTGTGTGTGTGTGTGTGTGTGTGTGTGTGTGTGTGTGTGTGTTCCACCGTGGGCCAAACAGGTGCACTGATAATCACTAATGCACAATGCGGTTTGTAATGAATGCAGAGGTTGTGTTCAGATCTTCTTGTTTTGCTCCATTTGGTCTTATGGTCATAGCTGAAGTCTCCGTGGAGCTCGGCTCAGACATCTGCTTTATATATCAGTTTTAACTGCCGGATACTGCAGATTTTCATGTGCACAGACTTCTTTAAGCTGCTCAAGAATTTATCATTTATTAAAACACATTTAGTTGGAGCTAATATTCTCATACTAGTGTTTAAAGTCAGCAGGAAATAAAAGCAAGACCCTGTTTGCTTTCTCCTGCTGCTAAAGGTGCACTGGGAGAGAAATGTGTGGGATTTACTTTGAAACAACGTTCACTGAGAAAATTGCTACTAAATTTCACAAATAATTACAGGGAAATGGCATGTGACACATACAACTTTGAATTAGAAAGACTGAAATAGTATTCTCGTGTAAAACTAACTCTAATGGTCTTTGAAAACATTTTCTTTTTACACTATGGAAGTTTTTTTTTTTTTTTTACTTTAATAAATTATTAAATTAATAAATCTGGCTTTATTATTAAATTAATAAAGCCAGAAGTTACAATGCCAACAATAAGGTGAAAATTATTTTCTGATAAATATCATAACTGATAAATGGCTAAAATTAAAAATAAATAAATAATACGTTTAAAAAAATGTATAGTTTTAAATGCTACAATTTTATTTAGGATTCACTTTATAATTGAAAATATGAAATATGCATATTTATATTTGGTAAATATCCAAAATGGTGCGATATATCTTTCAAACCTAATAAAAAAATAACTATTTTATGACAATTTTATGCACATTTTTAGCAATTTCATGACAAAATGTCCTATTGCAGTCAAAGCTGTTAAAAACAAAAAATTACATTTATTGCATTATTATATTGCAGTGTGGTTATATGCAAAATACACACACACACAAAAACAGCTCGCTGCACACTGATTGGATGATGGCCTCTCTAAATAAAAAAAAATCAAACCAATTGTGTTTCTTCTTAATGCTTATTGGCTAATCATCCACATTGTTTGCACAATCAGCATCTGACTTGGTCAAGACGAACTCTCCCGTCCACCGGCTCTGATAAGCACGTGCAGCATGTTAATATGATGGAAATATGATAATTGGATTCAATAAACTGGTCCTGGTCTTGGACATCGCTCAAATCCAGGCGGAAAATACGAATCCTCATCCGCGCCGCTAATGAATTAATGTGGGGTCCGCTCCACTTTTACATCTTCGACCTTGCTTTCAATCGGAGCGATCATAGGAAGGAAGCTTACACGGCTATGGTTAAAAATGGAAAAGACATTATAGACACAAAAGGAAGAGGGGAGGGAGCGGGAGCGACAGAGAAAGGGGAAAAAAACATTTTCAGGAATGGGTTTTGTCTGAGCAGGCCAAGGGTATTGTTTCCTGACAGCTGGGTGAGGCGGGGGGGGGGCGATCGGGCCCCTCGTTCCCATCCACAACAGAGGAAACTCTTGGGGTCGACATCAGTCTTCTCCCCTACTATCCCCTGCCACACACACACACACACACACACTGAATCCTGGGCTAAAGAGAAACAGAAGGCCACCATTATTACTCTCTTTAGTTGGCCGTGTATTATCCCACTACAGGAGTCCAGGCCAAGATATAAACACACACAGATCTACATATTAAGTCATAAAAAGTATTGTGAACATTACAGCGGCTTCCAGTAAAGACGCCTCGGTCCAGTAAAGCTCCCTAGATCTGTCTCTGATCATTACCAGTGCTTTAAACAACATTTTGCATTGATGCGACATAAAATGCTACATTCTTAAAACTAAAAACATGTTTTGTGAAGAAAAAAAGAAAGAAAAAAAACTTGAAAGATTTTGAGATTTCCATAGTGACATTTTCAATCAATTGACCAATCAATCTTTTTTTTTTTTCATCGTGTTTTACAAACAAATGAATAAATACATATTTTTAATTGTAAAAAAAATATTTTTTTAAATGTAATATTTCCATTATAGTCCAATGGAATTTGATTCAACTGTGAAACAGAGAAGTGGCAGAAGGCTGTGATTTTATGTTTCAGAGATGGAGAACAATATATATTTGGATTAAAGATTACGACAGTAAAGAGAAAAAATAAACTACTTTATTTTAACAGGTTGAATCCCACACAATAGAACAGGGACATGTGTTAACGATGTTAATATGGTCATTTTCTATAGAATTTTGGTAATATCAGGCCATGAGTGAATGAGCCAAATTTGTTTACACTACACTACTTACTAATAATTGCTTAAATGAGCTCATTGTTTCAGGCTAAATGAATACATGATGTTAGCTAACTGCATGATCTGTATTATCTCAGAACTGTACATTTCGGACATATGGTCATTACTTTAACACCTCTGATAACAGATCACGCCAAACTGAAACTATACATGTATTGTGAAAAGCGCCATACAAATAAATGTAAATTGAACTGAATAGAATTGATAGTTTCAGTATTTCTGAACTGCTAGAAAAAAGGTCCTAAATGATTGCATAGCCTAATACTTTTACGTTAAACAGATTATTTCCATTTATTCTAGTGATAATGGACATTTACAAGCTGCTTTATTCATACAATTCAATTAAAATGAAAAAATAATTCAAACGAAACTCATCAAATGATTCCATGATGGAACTCCCGGAAGGTTCTATATATGAAGCGCCGGACGGAACTTTTGAAGGTTCCATATAGAACCTGTTCTTCTGAGAGTGGGATGGTTGACTTTGGTGATTCCAAAAGAACTGGGAATTAGGTGAAAAAAAAATCGATTCACCTAGCTATCACAAATTATAATTTTTTATTCGAAAATCAATTTTTTTTTATTCTAGAATCGATATATATATATATATATATATATATATATATATATATATATATATCGATTCTAGATATATATTCTGAATTTTTTTTTATATATATATATATATATAATACAGTAGAGCTGCACGATTAATCTTTAAAAGACTGTGATCTCGATTCAAACACGCACGTGATCTTCCGATTCGTCTGTCTATTAAACCTTTGATAAAATCATATCGCAACATTTAAAGCTGTGTTGGCGCTGACCCGGAGAGAGTCGTCATGAAACAGCTTCACAAACCGTCTTTTCATCCTCATAGCATCATTATTTCTGTGATGCAATAGTTCAAATTAACATAGAAGTACTGAGATAAAAGTTTAAAGTTCATATATAAACACTGATGTCTACGGTAGCGATCAAAATCAGCTTTTGATAGAAACTTGGCGCTTAAAATAACGCATTTATCGATTACACTGTTCCGCCAGTAGGTGGCGACAAGTGACTGTTAAAAAATATATTTGTTATTGAATCATTCAGGAGTATGTAGTGCTGTATGATGCTTCTGAATAAAACTCAGAAAGATGTGATGAATTGTTTTTGTAAATATGACTCATCTTATACATCATATACAGTCTATGTGTATGATTTAGCGTTTCCCGATGTGTAAAAAAATGTTTTTGCAATATCGAATCACAATACTTGTAGAATCACAAAAAAAAAGGAAAGGAAATAATATCGCAAAATATATTGTATCAGCACCCAAGTATCGTGATAGTATCGAATCGGGAGATCCCAGCCCTACTAGGAATGTGTCCAGACAAGATGAGAAAAACCTTCACCACCCAACATCACCAGTTCCATCTTCAACTAAAATTATTTATTTTCTCCCTTTTTTGGAGCTTTTCAGACATTTTTCAACAGCTCAGCCCGAAAAACTCAATTCCTGTCTCTGTTGCACGCTGGCATCCGGTACGTTCAGCACTTCAGCTCTATCTAAACACTGGTGCCGCTGTGGTCAGACCCTGGCCCACTAAACCTGTCCTCGAGTTGGCTCGCAGCGAGAGAGAAGGGAAAACCTCTGGTGCTGGTCAGCAGAACTCCGCTCCGAAACACAAGGGCTGCTTACAAGCGGAAAACTGCTCTGGGCGGACTGAGAAAGTGGAGCGTTTCTGCGCTGCAATCCTGTAGTGAGTGTTTACAATGACATGGGACTGGAAACACACACATAAACTCAATTTGCCAATTACCTTTTACAGTCCACTTCAGGCGCTGTGCTAATGTGATGCAGGTGCCCTTAAAACAAGACAGACCTGGCATGAAATCGAGAGCGAAGGAGGAGCGTCGCAAACACTGCGCTCACACAATTTAAACATGATCGCAACACGTTATCAAATACCTTGAGGAAAAATCTAGCAATATACAATAGCCACATACAACAGGCACTGTTTCTATTACACAACTAAAACATTATAAAATGGAGTTTTGGCATTAAAATCGGATGCATTTATACACAGTTACACAAACTATATATAAAAGGTAGAAAAACTGTTAATTATGATTATAATTATACATTTTTTTATACATTACATTATTTTACATTATATTATATCTTGGCTCTGTAAAGCAAGCTTGAATTTTACAATATAATACATAAAAACAAATGAATTTACTACTGAAATTATTATCATCACAAATATAATTTACTAAATATCTGTTACACAAACTATATTACAAGGTCTAGGAATTGTTTGTAGAGATTAAGTTTTTTTTATATTAAATTACAACATATATGATATTATATTATATTCTATTATATTTTTTGGCTCTGTAAAGCAAACTTGAGTTTAAAATCTACATAAAACAATATAAAACCTAATATATTTACTATAGTTATTAAAAATGTTTAAATCAATAAATAAATAAATTTTAAAATAATAATAATAATAATAATAAATAAATATGTACTATATAGATAGTGATAATTATTTTGTATAGTATAATAATGTATATTCCATATGTTATATTATGTTGTATTATAATATAATATAATAATACAACATTATATTATGGATCTGTAAAGCCAGCATGTGTTTATCTACTCTACTATATAAAAACAAATATATTTACTATTGTTATTATTTATCATCATCATCACAAATGTAATTATTTACTGAATATACGTAACAAACTATCACAAGGCGAAAAATGTATAGTGATAATAACACTTTTTTATATTATAATAAAACCATATTATAGATGATGTTGTATTATATTATATTATGGCTCTGTAAAGAGAGCCTGTGTTTTAAAATCTACTATATAAAATCAAATGTATTTACAACTGTTATTATTTATCATCATCATCATCATTACTACAAATGTAAAAACCTTCCGCTGACACTGCATTCAGTTTCTACACAGATTTTTTGAGATATCAAACTCAAATTTGGAACAACTTATTTAGATTTACGGCTTTGACTTTTTAGCCGTTTTAGAGTTCAACTTTTTTCATAAAATATATATTTTATATAAAATAATGTTCATAAATAATTTTCATAAACTTAAACCTATATCACTTTTTTTTTTTTTTTGGATTTACTTATTATTATTATTTTTTTTACTTCAGCAATAATCTGCCAAGGGTCATCTTTAAAATGAGACCAAACTTTAAGTCTGTGCTCTTTCACATTTTCACGTTTTTGTCCACTATGTACCCATGTGCAACTTTTCTTAATTGATGCTCAAGGGTTAAAGAGACTCTAACGTTGTGCCTAAAGCTGTAGCTGTAGCGTCTCCCCGGTTCCTCATCCCACATCGAGTCTCTCAGCTTCAAAACTAGGCCTCTCGTAATAAACCATCATCCTCCAGCTATCTGATCCATTTCTCTCTCCTCTCGAAGCTCTCGGCCTCCAGCGCTCAGACGAACATCAGTCGAGCGCTCTCCTAATGAGAACACAGATGCCACAAAAGGTGGTGGAGAACGTCCCAGAGAAAAGCCAACACGGGCCCCTTTGGTTCGGGGAACAGAGAGAATACGGCATGTGCTCCAGGGCCCGCGAGGTGCCAGCGCCAGGGTCCAATTGTTGGGCTCTCTCATGGACTTTCTTTGTCAGCTCGGGAGACGAGGCAGCGCTGCCAGGGGATGCTGGGAGGCAGATGTGAGGGACGTTTGTTACTGAGGGAAAGCGGATCGTCTGCCAACGGCACCCAAATAGACCCGGCCTGACAAACTCACAGCGCCGCTGTCGAGGTAATGAGGGGATGACACGCTTTCACTCGCTCCAGAGAGATCTGTGCCCAAAGTTTTTAGGCTAAAAAGTTCAGTCTAAATGCATGGAGTCTGTTTTATCAGCACCCTTTAGTAATTTTAGCTTCTTAATGCACACATTTTTTCATTTTTTATAACATATGACAATAGTGGCCAGGTACGATTATTTAAATAGCACACTTTTATACACGATGGCAATGCAAAGTTTTATGCTACTCTGAACAATGCCTGAACTTCGTATTTTGAGCACTTCGTGTTGTTTTGGCCTCGTCACGATGACTCGCTTAAGTCACTTTGGACTTAAAGTGACTTAAGCGTCTGCTAAATGACTAAATGTAAATGTAAATGTAAGTGCTTTACATAAAAATGACTTTAAAAAGGTGCAGTTTCTCAGTTTTTAGGCTAAAAAGTTAAATCTAAGAGTCCGTTTTATCATCACCCTTTAATAATTTGGTAACACTTCACAATAAGGTTCATTAGTTAACATTAGATAATGTATTAACTAGCATGAACTAACCATGAGCAATACATTTGCTACAGTATTTATTAATCTTTGTTAATATTAGTTAATAAAAATACAGCTGTCCATTGTTCGTTCATGCTAGTTCACAGTGCATTAGCTAATGTTAACAAATACAACCTTTGATTTTAATAACGTATCAGTGAATGTTGAAATTAATATTAACTAAGATTAATAAATGCTGTGGAAAGTTCTAAGTTCATGTTAGCTAATGAACCTTATTGTAAAGTGTGTTACCAATAATTTTAGCTTCTTTTAATTTGTATAATATGCGACAACAGTGGCTAGTAAGTTTATTTCAATAGCACACTTTAATACATGATGGCAATGCAAAGTGCTTTCCATAAAAATGGCTTTAAAAAGATTTCAAATATAAGAGAAAACTGGTGTTTTGTAAACAGCATTTGCATAACATTTCAGTGACGTCAAACCATAAGAAGATTCACTATCATTCAAAAGCTTTTTCAAAGGAATTAATACTTTTTCCATTCATCAAGGATTCATTAAATTGATCTAAAGTGGCATTTAAGAAACGTTAACAAAAGGTTTCTATTTCAAATATGCTGTTCTTTAGACCTTTATATTCATCAAAGACTTAAACAGAAAACTATTTTCACCACTGATAATAATCATAAATGTTTCTTGAGCATCAAATCATCATATCAGGATGATTTCTGAAGGATCATGTGACTCTGAAGACTGGAGTAGTGATGCTGGAACTTCAGCTTTGATCACAGGAATAAATTACATTTGACTGTATATTCACATAGAAAATTTACTTTAGATTAAAATCATATTTACTGTATTTTTGATTAAATAAACACCGCCCTAGTGAGCAGTAGAGACCCCAAACCTAGTGGAAATAGATAAATTATTCTAGAGAACCACGTAATAATGCCAAGCAACCACCGTTTAATGGTATAATTATATTATTAGACCTTAAAAATAAGCATCATTGTATTCTCCACAGAAAGTGATCCTCCTCATCAGCACAGTTGAACCCAGCGTGTGGCCCGTACTTATTCAGGACCCCCGATGAACCCAATGGGCCTCCCTGTGGCCGGTGTGTTAAAGTGTTAATCACATCTCTCAATCACACACACACACACACTCCTGCCCCACACGAAGGCCTATTGTCAGGACATGCCATCAGCTTAATACGAGTCATTTACACCTACTGTTAGTCCAACCTGACCACACAATCGGCGCCTGTTTCAAGCCGGGCTCCTTTGTTTAAGTGTGTTGTGGGTAATTAAACGATTATATAATCATTCTTAAGCAAACAAGATACAATCATGCTAATTGGAAGGAGAGATTAACTATCAGTGAAACTAGGCGGCACTGAAGCGGCACACAATGCTTGTCAGATTTTGAGGAATGCGACCAAACTTCAGAGATTAATCTTGAGCAATGATAGCGATTTGGGTAAACATTCAGAGACGAGTGTTAAACGAGCTCGCCGGGTACAGGGTTAATAAGTTCAGCGGTCGGGATGCCGATAGATCCACATCCCAGAGCGTTTTCCCCGGATCCCGCAGGTAAACTCTGCCACATTAGTGAGTCCGCTCAGCGTGCAGGTGTGCTTGTTTTGGCCGTGTGAGTTGTTTACCAGCGTGGCTAGACGAAACATTTCAATCAGGCTATTTATGTGCACTTTCCACACCATAACACTGTCTGAGGACACTTTTCTACTCGGTCCGGCTGATTGTCAGAGCGGTTTTCATACGGCACTTTCTGGGTCTGTAGAACCATATGATTTCCAGTCAGTCGATGTCAGTATACATATATAAGTTGATTTTAACCTTCAATGTAATAGTAATGTAGCACCAACTGACTCCCACATATAGTTTACAGCATTAGTGTTTCCTTGAGAAAATTTGCCATGTACTGGACCTGATATATATCCAAAATAATCGATATCAAATAGAATCGAATTGAAATCTAATCGAATCGCAAGCTTGTGAATCGAGATCGAATTGTGAAATTTGTGTCAACGCCCAGCCCTAATATGGACTAGTGTCTGAATATGAAAGAAGGCTGATACTGATATCTGAAGTCTACATGTTCTGCGTGTCTCGGTGGTGTTTTCAGCGTCTGCAGTCGCACATGAACGCATGAACTTCAGCTCCAGAGCTATTCTGAGTCACTTCACTAGCATTTCACCATTTCATTTCATAAAATTATTGTCAGATACACACAGAAACTCAAGCCATCAAAATAAAAGTTCGGCTTATATTGAAGATATTGTGACAAATATTACTATTGTACTGTAAAATGTACCTCTCAAAGTAATAATAACAGCAATATAAACACAGTTTATTTAAACAGTATGAAAGGAATATCAAAAAATGTTGCCCATATTTTAAATTATACAGCACTTTGATTTTTGATTTCATTTGATTATATTCTAAAGGATTAAATCGTTTTCAAAATTCTTTTGATTAGCACCATTTTTTATAAATTTAATCAAATTAAAACGGAATCCAGATTTATTTAGCGCACGCATAGTCTCCGTGATGTAGTCTAGGCAGGTATAGTAGTGCGTGTGAGCATTTTCACTGAATGATTTAGTCTATTAAACTGCATTTATAATGTTCCCAAAATTCAAAATAAGGGGCAAAAATGCTCCTGTATGTCTTTTATGTGCATATCATTTAATATAGTTAATATCACACGAAGAGTGACGTTTTTCTCTCCAAATATCGGCACGATTACAAATGTGATATGGATTTAATACAACAGTTTAATACACAAGAAGTTAATATTAAGTGAATTACTTTTTAGACACAAAATTGTCTGTTTTTGCTCCATTTTGCCAATGTAAATATTTCTAAACAAGCCACAGCACTGTTTTGCATCTCTGAGCAACACACTGCGGTGTTTCATGTCGCCTCTGAGCTGCATTAAATATCAAAAACTTCAAACATAATCAAAAACTTTAGGAGTCAGCTGTCCACGGCAGTCCAAGATACCAGCACAAAAACACACTCGGCAAAATAGTCTAATTATCGTTATCAATCAAAAATTGAGATATCGTTTTTTGTCAATATCACACACCCATAATGAGCACCATACGCCACACTTTTTACCATTTCCTTCCTGTCCTTTTATACATGAATGAATCAAATCCACGCAGAACGCTAAAGCTAGTCAACTTACAATTATAGACTCCAAGTGTTTGGCTTGAGGTCACCATCCACAGGCGTATCTGAAGTATGTATCTAGCACTAGGGTAATGGCTGAAGTCTGAAGTATCCCTGAGTCTTTTGGACCGGGTGAAGTTAAGTGGCTTTGACAAGAGCTCTGCCGCTCGCATCGGGCGTCTATTGTGACCTGCGCGCCCTCCTTGCACTTCCATTCACTGCCTGAAAACACTAAAAACCATGTCAAAGGTCAACCTGCCACATTTCCATGGCAACATGGCCCTATAACGGGCCTCTTAACACGCTCTTGTGCACAAAAGAACTATTAGTAAGGAAGGATGGACGGAGATGCGTGTGAGTTTCTATGAGTGCAAGGGAAGCATAGAGACAGGGCAAAGGGTTAACCTGAACAATTGAGAGATCCCAAGCTCTGACCGGGACTGATGGATGGATTCGGCTTTTACGGTAACCAGCAGTCCATCAAAAGGGGCCGGGACAGCATGGAGAGCACATTTCCCACTCTATTGAAGACCACTCGTGTTTATTATAGCTATGAAGCAACACAACGATCATTGAGAACATGCTTCATTCATTCATCTGTACACTTTAGCATGGAAATAAGAAGTTACAGTATCTAGTGATGTTCAACGATTAATCGCATCCAAAAGAAAAGTTTGTGTTTACATACTATATGTGTGTGTGTACGGTGTATAATTAGTTATATATATATATATATATATATATATATATATATATATATATATATATATATATATAACTATATATATATATATAACTAATTATACACCGTACACACACATATAGTATATATGTAATATATATAAAGAGTTCAGATGCAAAAGCCTCTAGAATGATAATTTTTATCAAGCTCGTATATTTAAGTTCAATAATTTCACTTAAATGGCAATGCAAATTACCTATTAATTGTCATTTAAGTGAAATTACTTATTTAAATATACAAGTTTTATAAAAATGATCATTCTAGAAGAAAATTGCATGCATGCATGTATATATTTGAGAAATATTTGCATGTCGTATATATATTTATATATCATTTATATTATATATATATGAATGTATATATTTAAGAAAAATGTGTTATTTATATATAAAATATTTATATGCACGTGTGTATTTACACAATAATTAGACAGACACAGTACACACACACATAGTATGTAAACACAAACTTGTATTTTAGATGCGATTAATCGTTGCACAGCATTAAATCCTCAACAAAACGATACATTTTTTGGTAAACATGTGAAAAATGCCATGATGAAACGGCTTTGAAACCATTTCCACTCAGAATTTGTAAGTAAATTTCACAAATAATCACAAAGAAATGGTGAGTCACACTGTAAAACTGAAATGTAAATATTGAAGTAGAAAGACTGAAATATACCAAACTCCAATAATCTGTTTTTCTTCACAACTTGGACAGATAAAATGTAACAGTGTACTAAAGTTAAACCAGATGCATCTCTTACTTGAGCAAAATAACGGTCAAATTAAAGTGTGTTAAAATCATTGCAACATTCACAAAATATCACATCATTGTCACTGCCTGACAAATCATCATGAATGCATTGTGAATATTCACTAAACTGGCCAGTTCTGCTGGTGATTTGCATGAGTTATATATCTAACATAATCATAATGGCTGCAAACTTGGATAACCAATTCTGATATTAATGCTCATGTTATCATATTAAATATGTTGTTTCAGCGGCCTTGCTTATTCGTATTAAAGTGTCCTCGTCGCACGAGGAAATGTAGCTTTGATTCGAACCTCCAGCAGTGAATCAGAAGAGACTGTAAAGATTAAATTTTTTAAAAAGGATAACAGCATAGTTTGAATATGAATTTGCCATAGAAGGTCTTTTATTCACGCCACACTCGCAGAATGACAGACAGAGCTGATGGAGTCGAGCGCTGTGGAATAATTGAGCTATTGTATTCAAGAACACAACGCAAGGTCAATCGAAACCGTACGCATAATCAGAAGCACAAGAAAATAATCGGGGCATCTGGCGAGAGCTGGCGCTCTGTCAGCGCTGAGGGCAGGCGGCCATGTTGTTTAAGTCAATTACCAGTGTGTGCGGAGATGTTTCAGTACCTGCTGGCAGATCTTGTTACAGATTCTTCTACAAATGCTAAGCTCACGAGAAGGGCCACATTTTTAACCCTTAAGGCTGATGGATAAAGACCATTAAACTATACCGATAGCTCTTGGGGAGGCTCTAGCTTGAGGAACGGCTGACCGATTGAGTCAGCTGAGGTGTGTGTGTGTGTGTGTGTGTGTGTGTGTACACTAGCTATGAGGCCGAGTCTACTTCTAAAGGCTGAAACTTGTACGTGAATACAAACACTTTCAGCTCAATTTACATTTCAATACGTGTCAGAGTGCAATTCATAACACAACGCATGTATGAATAGCATTCTCAGTGCGTATGAACAATATATCGGCATCGGGCAATAATCACATCGGATTTAATCAGTAAATTAGGCTGATATATTTAAGCTATCGATGCACGATATTATCAGGACAACGTCGGAATCGGCCAATAAAGGCTTAATGTAATAATCGGCATCGTCTCGATATGAAACATTATGCCGATACGCCTTGAGGATCAGATAATGTGTTGATTATGTGTGTGTAATAACGTGTGTGTTTGTGCTGGAAGAGAGCTTTTGCATGTATGGTGTTGTTTACACCGTAAAGATGTGTATATCGGTATCGGCCAAAACGAAATATCGGCAAACATCCAATATCGTACAATCCTAATTTAAGACGTTAAATTATAGGCAGATGAACACGATCTACATTACGTCTTTTCTTTTTATTAAATTAAAAATTAAATGTTAAAATTAAATGTTTACTTCATGGCGGACATGCACTGTTTATTTTTTGCTACTTTTTTGTGAAAGTTATATTTTAAGTTTCATAAATGAAAGTTGGCCAAAGGAAAATACAATGTGTTTGTTATAATGGTTATTAGCTCAGTTAACTTTGTTAGTTAAACATTTAAAGCTATTGATGTAAAATAACAACAGATCCAGGTAAACGGATCCGTCACAGAAATGCTAAACTGAACGTTAAGAACATAAACCAGGGAAAACACACTTGGCGTGCACTGGCTGCGTATATCTGAACGCTGGACTAGAGAACAATTCTGCTATAAATCTGCAGTCTAATTTACTGTCTGACAAACTCTGTCCAGATGTGGCCGGACGAGGCGTTGTAACTTAACGGGGGTTCACTCTACACGCCTGCTCAGTCGACAACACAAACTATACAAGTTTATTAAGCTTACGCAGACTCAAGTCTGAAAAATGAGTTTAAGAAACTTACGTTTCTAAGGCTGAAAAAAATAAAATAAATATTTGTTCGAGTGTAAATCTGATCGTGGAGCTCCTCAATAAGGGCTTGTGCTACGAGAGGCTGAACACACACTGCTACCATTTAAACTGGCCTTTTCACTGCTACGACACATCAATTTAGAGAGAGAGAGAGAGAGAGAGAGAGAGAGAGAGAGAGAGAGAGAGAGAGAGTGTGTGTGTGTGTGTGTGTGTGTGAGAGAGAGAGAGAGAAAGAGATGGTGGAAGGAACAGACAGGACTAAATTAAACACATTTGTTTCTGCTCAAACATACCACAATTTATGAAAACAGAGCACGGATTGTGTTCGTTCTTAAGCCCCTCTGACACACACACACACACACACACACACACACACACACACACACACACACACACACACACACACACACACACACACACACACACACACACACACACACACACACAGCTGTCTATAGAGGGCTGGATGTATGTTGGGCTCAGCAGAAGAAGCATATAGAAACAGGTCCAGACCTCCTGTGTGCTCGGACTGAGCTTTACAAACTAATACAGGCTCTACATCCTTCTTCACCATAACACACACACACACACACACACACACACACACACACACACACACACACACAGCAGGGAAGCTCCCTGACTGACTCAAGCGCCGCAAAAACATGTGTATTCGCAGGCACGCACATAAAGTCATGACAGAGAAGCAAACTATGTGCACAAATAGGACAATAGTATAATTTACTCTTTTTAAACCCATACGTCCGTCTGTCTCCCACTGAACTCAGAAAGAGACGTTTAGCTAAATGTCCAAGCTGCTCTTTTCCCGTATAATGAAAGTGAATGGGGACCATGACTGTTCAAGCAATGTTTTCAGTAAATAATTTAACCTTATAAAGCCTAATGTCCTACATGTTTAATGCCCCTAAATTATCAACATGATCAAAACTTTGCTGCAAAACCTGTTGCACACAATCTACTGCATGCCTTCTGTCTTCTTAAAGATCGTTTTTTTAGCTTTTAGCTATTAGCTATAGCTGCATAATGTTAGCTACAAAATACCTTTTATTATAATTGTAAGTACATGCACCTTCAGCTTGTGGTTCACATGTCTTTCTGCTGTGAAATGATGAAGAAACTTGTGTTTGATTATCCAGACATCTTTTTTTTTTTTTTATGTAATTATCAAATATCCATCAGGATTTCACACATTAAAGACAATACAGTCAGTAATACAATAAGCAAATTAGCAATAACACAAATAATAATACAACGTAAAGTTCAGAAATTGAAATCGAATGTAAAATATCACCGCATAGTTTCTTTTTATAAATAAAATATAGATTAATCCTTAAAGTTACAAAATGTATTCAGTCAGTGAGTGATTTTCTTCAGGAATGTTAGGCTGTCGTCACTTTAGAGCGAATGCACTGATCCAATATACTGATACACACGCTCTTCTTTCTCAACGGTTTACACTCACTTAAGAGACAACCGACTGTGTTTAACGATACATATCGATATCTCGATAATAGCGATGCATCATTACACCCCTACAAGCTATACTGTGATAAAAGATATTGATTTAGAATGAGAATCAAAAGCATCAGAACTTCATTTTACTTTTTGGCCATATAAATATTTGCACCAAATTCCACATTTTTGCTCAGTTTGAATAAAATGTAGGTGTTTTTTTCCATATTCTCAACATCTCATACTTTATGAGCCATAAAAGCCTGATGCATCGAATATGAAAAAAAAAACCCAACTTTTTTATAATTTTATCTTCAACAGGTTCAGATTTTAAAAAGTACGATTTTTCTGACTATTATTTCACATTTTAGGTTAAGTTTTAATCCGTTCCTCACAAAAAGCTATAATATAGCTTCATAAGACGACTAATACAACTTTTGAGTTGTTTAGATACTCTTTTTTTTCCTTTTCCTTTTTGGACGTTGACACTTCTTGGTCCCTATCCGCACAAGAGTCGCATTAGTGTCCCTCAAAACTAGTTTTTCTTCCACTGAAGAAAGAAAGGGAGTAAATGATGACAGCATTTTCAGTTTTTGGATGAACTACTCCTTTTGTTCCCCGCTGATCTCTTCATTCATGGGTAAGATAATCTTTATTCATAACGCCCAGGGCAAAATCTTTGGCTGTCAACACCAGTGGGCCTTCCTCAAAACACGCTCCATCATCCGTGTTGTTTTAGAGCAGAACAAACAGGAAAGCTAGCAACACAATGAGAAAAGCAAACAGCATCCAGTCCCACTGACTGCGTGAGGTTTTGATGAAGTCCACAGAGGGTCTGCGTAGCCACGAGGTGGATCAGGTCGAGGGTCCGAGGGGGTCAGGGGTCAAAAACTCACCCTGAGACAAGGTAATGGAGGGGAAGACAAACACACCCGGATTCGGCTTTTTGGAGAATTCGCCAGTTGCTAATGGAGCCGACTGTGTGCGTGACACTTTTGAGAAATTAGCTAGACACGTTAAACTAACAAGCTAACAAAGTCCATTGTTTTCATTCCCGACTGAAGACTTTGAATGGGATTAGAAGCCTAAAGTAAATGGAAATTCATTGTGTCGCAAGGTGGATTTGAATAGTGAGAATGTTATGAACACAAATGCTATTTTGGCTTTATTTTTTCATCATCGGAATCAAAATAAACGAGACGTTGAATCACAAAAGACATACCCGTGCAATACACCGCAAACGGCTAATAAATACATTTACGTCAACGCACAGGCGTCCTAATGTCTCGTAAAAGCTCCCGTCGTCAAGCAACTCTCTCAAAATCACTGCTCACGTGTTCATAACGTACTGGAAATGAGAATCTTTGAGGACTTTCCATGTAATTCAGCTGGCAGGGTGAAGTCACGTAAAGGTGGAATTTCCTTTTGTATAGAAAAGCAAGACTGAGTCACACTATTAAAATGAGGTGTGAACAATGGAGGAGGAATTAAGATGTCTAGAAGTTGATATACCTATATTTCCTCAACACCCTATTACAGAGACAACTACGAGCTCGCAGGTATTTACACCAAACCCTTCCAGAGAGTCTGACTGAGAGGAGCAGGGCCTGAAACACGGCAGAGGAACTGAGAAGAAACAGAACAAACACAAGAAAATCAAGCATTTATAACATAATCCTGCATGATTTGGTCAATTTTGGACAATTTTACTGTCATTTAACATGACAAACATTTAATATCTTGTCTTGCTGTTGCTTAGATAAAGGTTAAAAGAAGAAAAGGCGCGAGATCGAACTGAAACCGACGGTCTCTTGATGACGAAGGTGGACAAATAAAGTTCAAATAAAGTCTAGTTTTTCCCCATGCTCTGATCCCAGTTCAAAGTTCACACTGGCTGGTGTTCACACGGGTTCTCTTTAATTATCATAATATTAAAGTATATAAAATGTAAATTATTACCACTCTACTTACTAGAAATAATTGATATTTTGTTTATTATTATTATTATTAGTAGTAGTAGTAGTAGTAGTAGTAGTAGTAGTAGTAGTAGTAGTAGTAGTAGTAGATTTACATTTTTATAATAATAATAATAATAATAATAATAATAATAATAAAGTAATTTACTACTACTACTAAAACAATTTAAAAATGGTTTTAATAATAATTACATTTTAAATATTTGTATTATTATTTGTAGTCGTAGATGATATATATTGTTTTTATAATAATAATAATAATAATAATCATCATAATACTAAAACGTAATTTACTACTGCTACTACTACAAATAATAAAAAAATATTTTATTTTAATAATGATTTATGTTTTTAATTATTATTATTATTATTCGTAGTAGTAGATTTATATTGTTTTATAATACTACTACAACTACTAATATTAAAAATAATAATAATAATAATAATAATAATTAGCAGTAGTAGTAGTAATATTATATAAATTCAAAATCATATTGTATTTTTATTATTAAATAACATTTTGTTTAGGGTAACAATTTAAAATAAGAATTAATTTATAAACACTGGTTAACTATATTAGTGAAAAATACTTAGCATTTATTAATCTTAGTTAAATGTTAATTTCGACATTTACTAATACATGATTAAAATCAAAAGTTGTATCTGTTCACATTAGTTGCATCACGCCCTGTGAACTAACATCACGTTTTATATAAAGGTTAATAAAGACTGTAAAAATATATCGTTCATTGTTAGCTCATGAGCTAGTGCTAACACATGAGACCTTATTGTAAAATGACTGGCATATTTCTGGCCTAGTTTGCATGACTGAATTTCTTTAATTTTTTGAGGGGAAAGTGTAGGAAGATCTTTAAGTTTCAGGCTCTACATGTGATTCATGACACTATTCAGACATGAAAAGAAGAATTTGCCCATTATCTTGAAAGAAAGCCTCAGATTAATAAACATGAGTGCATGATGTCTTTAGTTCTGGCTTTCACCTGTTTGCCTCTTTTACTTCGAGGTCAGACATTGTTTTGCACCCAAGGCTCACTTTTCAAACTTTACATGAATGTGCTTCACTCTATTGACGTAACCAATTACACAGACAATGTGACATAAACTTCTAAACCTCATTCAGACTAAAGATATACGTGCGATTAATGACAATAATGCTTCATAAAGATCTGGACTCCACAAGGATGTATTCAGATCAAGCTCCCACTTCAAATGACACATTTTCAGCAAGACGAAGGCTTTTAAATTTCAACAACTTCACTTCAGAAGAATCGGTGACGTACAATAAGCTTGAATAAGCCTAATGTGTGTAGGAACTACTGAGATTGATCTGCAAGGTCTAGGGCCTGTTATTGTAAAACATAATACCTTTTTCTTCTAGACAACCGTAAACGAGGAACGCTGAACCGCCGTGAACCGACACATGACAGAAAAGTTTACAAAAGTTAGTATATTCATTGTGAGTCTCTACCCATCATGCTTTGTGCTCAGGAAAAGGCTTTGAGGAGGACAAAAAAAACAAACATTTATATGGATGTTCCATCTTAAAAGGACAGATTGATTCAGACACACGTCTTGAGAAACACACTCAGCATGTGACCCTGAACCTTGACCTTTCACCGTTAACCTAATGGGCAAACAAAGTAGTGACTGACAGCTAAAGCAGAGCACCAGGTTTTTAGTGTGTGTGTGTGTGTGTGTGTGTGTGTGTGTGAGAGAGAGAGAGAGAGACAGAGAGAGAGAGAAAGAGAGTGTGTGTGTGTGAGAGTGAGTGTGTGAAATTGTGTGAGTGTGTGTGTGAGAGAGAGAGAGAGAGAGAGAGAGAGAGAGAGAGAGAGAGAGAGTGTGTGTGTGTGTGTGTGTGTGAGAGAGAGAGAAAGTGTGTGTGTGTGTGTGTGTGTATGTGTGTGTGCGAAAGTGTGTGAGTGAGTGTGAGTGTGTGTGTGAGAGAGGAGTGTGTGTGTGTGTGTGTGAGAGACAATGTGAGTAAGTGTGAGTGTGTGTGTGAGAAAGTGTGAGTGAGTGAGAGAGTGTGAGAGTGAGTGAGAGTGAGAAAGTGCGAGGGAGTGAGTTGAGTGAGAGAGTGAGTGAGAGAGTGAGTGAGAGTGAGTGAGAGAGTGAGTGAGAGAGTAAGAGAGTGAGTGAGTGAGTGAGTGAGTGTGAGTGAGTGAGTGTGAGTGAGTGAGTGAGAGAGTGTGAGAGTGAGTGAGTGAGTGAGTGTGAGTGAGTGTGTGAGTGAGTGTGAGTGAGAGAGTGTGAGTGAGTGAGTGAGTGAGTGAGTGAGTGAGAGTGTGAGTGAGAGTGTGAGTGAGAGTGTGAGTGAGAGTGTGAGTGAGAGTGTGAGTGAGAGTGTGAGTGAGAGTGAGTGAGTGAGTGAGTGAGTGAGAGAGTGTGAGTGAGTGAGAGTGTGTGTGAGTGAGTGAGTGAGTGAGTGAGTGAGAGTGAGTGAGTGAGTGAGTGAGTGAGTGAGTGAGTGAGTGAGTGAGTGAGTGAGTGAGTGAGTGAGTGAGAGTGAGAGTGTGAGTGAGCGAGTGAGTGTATGTATGTGCGTGTGTGTGTGTGTCTGTGCGCGCGCGCTTGTGTGTGTGTGTGTACAGGCCCAGAGCGAGCCGTTGGCACCAGAGCAGGACTCGACTCTATGAGGTGTTACATTCCCCGCAGTGAATTCTCACTCAATGAGACCAATTCTGGGTCAAAGTCTCTGTGCCATTTAATCACATTTGTTTGGCAACAAGTCCGTATTAACCGAAACATGTCAGAGATTAACAGCTAAAGAAAGAGGAGGAAAACAGACAGACACAGAGAAAGAGGAGAGAGAGAGAGAGAGAGGAGAGAGAGAGAGAGAGAGAGAGAGAGAGAGAGAGAGAGAGAGAGAGAGAGAGAGAGAGAGAGAGAGAGAGAGAGAGAGAGAGAGAGAGAGAGAGAGAGGAATGAGTTGTTATTAAAACAGTGCTGTTCCTGTTTAGGGTTTTTACTGAGCTTAAGCTAATATAAGTAATAACACAGCAGGGGACTGGAAGGGGAAAAACTATAAAACACAAGTGTGTTCCCACTGACTCAACTTCATGAGCTTGTGTGCTATAATCTTACAAACTAAGGGGACGTTTACACGACAACGAGGTACTTTTCAAAAGTTTTGTGTTGTTGATCCCTGTTCACATGGATCTGCAAGAACGACTCAAAACATTGTGTCATCATCATGCCAGGCCAGTAGATGGCGACGTAACAACTACAAAAAGTGATGTTGGAATGTGGCGCATGTTGTGGTGCAGTAAATCTACAGGATGACTAATCGATTCTTGAGATTTAAGAATCGATATCGGTTCGTAAAAATGAGAATCGACTAATATCGAGAAATCGATATTTTTTTACCCAGCCCAAACAATTACTGAAACTAAAACATTACTTTTAAACCAGATTTGTTCAATTTACTTAAATATTTCAAAACAGAAAGTCGCCAAATATCGGCTAACTGGCAGATAAGTCACGATTATATAGACTATCACAAACCTGTTCAAAAGCTTGGGATAGATAAGGCGCTTTTTTAAAGAAATTGACACTTTTATTCAGCCAGGAGGACTTAATTTGATCAAAAGTGACTGTATAATATGACAAAAGTCTGTTTAAAATAAATGCTGTTCAAAAATTCCCCCCAAAAAAAGAAAAGTATTTTAGATATTCACAAAAAATAAGCATGAATCAACATGAAACTGGCTATTTTCAGTCTATATTAATTATTTTCATATGATTTTGGAGTGAAGCAGGATGTTATGTGAGTTCAGGAAGGCATTTGATTATATCCATCAGGTCTTGATTCAATCTAAAAATGTGAAAAGTTGCATGCTATAAATGTCTGACAGATGGCTGGACTCAAGCGGATGAAAATAGGGAAAAAATTTTAGATATTATACAAAAAAAGTCATTTCAGAGACGCTGTAAAGTTGTTTCAGTTCTCCTTTGGAAGTACGCACATGACGAATCACGCTCGATCAATGAGACCAGTAATGAGTATTTAAGTAAACAATTGAATGACACATTCAAAACACATTGAATGACTCTTAAAAATGCCCAATGGCAAACATATGAGTATATAATTATTCACATACTGTATTCACCCGGACTTCATGTTTGTATGATATTACATCCAAGATTGAGGCTATATAATTAAGTGAGTGAAAGTAACTACTTTCTCATCATGAACACACACACACACACAAACTAAAGACGCAGTACAAGCAGTAAAGTTTAAACGAGAGTAAGGTGTGTGTGTGTGTGTGTGTAGGCCTGAGCTGTAAGACTCTGAGCTGCTGCTCTGGTTTCTTTGTCCTGTCACACATGCCAGTCTAAAACACTCAAAGAGCCCATTCACTACCAGTGCTGCACTTGCCAACACACACACACACACACACACACACACACACACACTCATACACTGTCCTTTCCTCTTTACAGCCCAACGTAACGCATACATTCCCAAGTGCTGTGTGGACAACACACACCAACACACTCACTCCTGCTTTGCTAAAATGATCTTAGAAACTCAAAAACAGGCTAAATCCATCTTAGAAATGAACAATGGAGTGTGTCACGTGTGTGTGAGGGGAATCCCCAGGGCCTGAACACACACGCTAAACCCAAATTTAAAAGACGAACTCAAAGTTTGTTAAGCGTGACTCGAGCTAAATACGCTTAATGTACGATTCCATTGTTCTCGGATTTGAATATGATTTCAAATATGGTATTAAAACAATCTTGACGTGCACTTTTGTCATTCAAGTAGATGAGAACTGTATTCGTTTGCCTACCAAGATGGCCGCCAATCCTTTTAACCAGGACACGAACCCAAGTGAAATACCACTGTGTCCCAGTAAATTATTACTAATATTAGGTACTTTCAAAAGGAGATTATCGTATAATGACCATAAGACCATATAATGACCATAAGACCATAATCATTATCCCGGACAATGTTTCAGCAATCACATTGCGTGTTTTCTATCAGCTGTGTAGAAATGGAAATAATTCGCTCTTTTGATCTAATAGGTCAAACCAAGTTTGCAAAAAAGTCCTCAGTTTGACTCGTTTTGTTTGATTCATTTTGAACTGACTCGGTTTGATTCAGATAGACGGATAGCCAGTCGGCTGGAGACTCAAGTTTGGTTTGAAGATGAAAAACGTACGAAGCTCAATGTTCTCTCTCCATTCCTGATTTCTAACACACACTCACAGCGTTCGGCTGATCTCGCATCTGTCAGAGCAGGAACTGAAGCTGATGCTCTCTGTGTGTTTCTCCGTCGTCTCCGGTCGCGTTCATATGTTAATATCGAGAGCTTATTTCATCCATTAGATCGTAAGATCTGAAAAACCCAAACATTATCTCACCCATAGAACCTCCCCTCGAAGAAATCAGGACAGAAGTGTTTGAAAGTGGACAGAAGAGACGGATTAAAACACCAGGTGTAAACGGGAATGTGTTTCCCTCGTCTACTTGTGATGCGATCTTAATGCCGGGTGTAAACAGGGCCTTGGAGGAGTCAGTTTGTCTGGGATCAGTATTGACGATGAAGATGTGTGTGACAGACTTATGCATTTACACATGGTTTGTCTTAAAGCACATTAAAAACACCACATAGACATATAAACAACATTAAAAGCTGTAATTTTCACCTCAGGGGGACTTTAACTATAATAACCCTGGTTCTGTGAGCAACGCTACGCATTTTGCTGCCTTCTACATCGATGTGTACTTACAATAAGGTTCAAACAGGGGAGAGTAATCGAACTCTGATTCAGACCAAGCAATCGAACCAAACGTAAAAGCAACAAAGTCTGGATTTCATGGCAGTTTGATTGTGGAGTTACTCTAGTTAACGGATGCATTTCACCTAGCGCTGCACAATTATGACAAAAACCATAACTGTCGATTATTCCCTTGAAATTGTAATTGCGATTATTAATCACGATTATCACATTTTACATTGAATGTTGTTTTGAATAGCTTTATACCATTGTTTGAAGCGACTGCATCCCATTTTGTTATGTCAAAATAAATCTTCCTGAAACACTTGTATTGCTTTTCTATAGCCTCAAATGTCAAATATATATATTTTTTTGTTATTTAAAGAAACCAGACCAAAGTATACAAATATGCATGGTGTTATAATGTTCATTATAACATTATTATTATGTATTGTAACATCTTAAGCACACCGAATAATGTAAGTGGACTTTCCTTTTGTAATTGCGACTTTGAACGATTACATAATTGTGGTATGCGTAGTTATAATCGTGATTACAAATTCGATTAATTGTGCAGCCCTAATTTCACCCCAGTCACACTTGATGTCATCCCATGTGACGCAGGATCCACAACCACATCCCCGTGATCTCACGCATCCGATGGAAACGGTGACTAGAACGATTTGATCCTTCAGTAACGCTGCACTGAAACCCTGTTTGGGACTGTTGTTGTTGCAAAGTGTCCTGCCTGGAGCCGCCTTGTTAAACTTCGCTAATCGTTTGCATCTGGAGTTGCACGGAGCGGAGGGGAAGGAGTCGGGGATGAAGCAGGAAAAACAGAACCGGATATTCAGGAGGATATTCGTGAGCACAGAGGCATATCTTGTGACGATACCGAGAGCAAGACAAAACAAATAAACCCAGAGGGAGAGAATAGCTTCATTCTTTCTTCCACGCGTAACGTTGGAGGTGTCGTCTTATCGTCAGCAGGCCGGCACTGCTGTGCTTCAGCTGTCTTTTTCGGGCAGAATATCAGTGTCACGGCACTCGGGTGTTTTCATGGCCCGCGTCTGACCTGTGGGCCGAGAAACGGCCTTAAAACAAACATGATAGTGATCAGAGATCCTCATCTGGACGTGACTGTGTCCAAGGGCCGTGTTTTCATATGACAACCTGCTCTGATAGTGGTGAAAGTAGAGGTCTGGGGCTTGTTAGGCCAGAAACACACTTTAAACATAGTGCTGTTGAGCATACTGTGTGCTGAATATGCATTAAAATAATGTATTTATGCATTATTTTCTTAAATGGTTGCTCCATGCTCCAATACCTTTTCAAAAGGTACACCTTTGTACCTAAAGAGTGCATATTAGTCCCTCAAAGGTGCATATTAGTACCAAAAGTATACATATTAGTACCAAAAGTGTACATATTGTTACCAAAAGTGTACATATTAGTACCAAAAGTGTACGTTAGTACCAAAAGTGTACATGTTAGTACCAAAAGTGTACATATTGTTACCAAAAGTGTACATATTGTTACCAAAAGTGTACATATTGTTACCAAAAGTGTACATGTTAGTACCAAAAGTGTACATGTTAGTACCAAAAGTGTACATGTTAGTACCAAAAGTGTACATATTGGTACCAAAAGTGTACATATTAGTACCAAAAGTGTACATATTGGCATCAAAAGTGTACATATTGTTACCAAAAGTGTACATATTAGTACCAAAAGTGTACATGTTAGTACCAAAAGTGTACATATTGTTACCAAAAGTGTGTACATATTAGTACCAAAAGTGTACATGTTAGTACCAAAATGGTACATATTAGAAGGGGCAAGTGACAGCTTTTGTGCCTTTTTTCCTGAGAGTGTTCATTAAAGCATGCCATTAGCAACTCTAAAAACCTTATTTTGAAACAAACAAAAAAAGCATTCAAAAAACATAGAAGGCTGTATTGTTAACACTGTTTATAATGGAATGAATAACAATGGCATGAAGTATAACATGCAGTATATTTAAGGTTTATTGCAAAACTGTAAAATATAAATTTACACTACTGTTTAAAGGTTTTGGGTCCGTAGGATTTAAGAAATTAATACTTTTTTTATTCAGCATGGACACATTAAATTGCTCAAAAGTGAGCGTAAAAACATGTATGATGTTACACAAGATTTTTATTCAGAATAATATAAAATAGAATTTTCAAAGAATTCTGGAAGAAGAAAAAAAATCCACAAATATATGAAGCAGCACAACGGTTTTCAACATTGATAATAGTCAGAAATGTTTCTTGGGCAGCAAATCATCATATTAGAGTGATTTCTGAAGGATCATGTGACACTGAAGACTGGAGTAATGATGCTGAAAATTCAGCTTTGATCACAGGAATGAATTATATTTGAAAAAAATAAAAATAAAACGTCTATTTGTTTGAAATTGTAATACTTCACAATACATCGGTTTTACTGAAAACAGTTTTGTGAGCATAAAAGACTTCAAGAACATTTAAAAACCGGA
>NC_140232.1:4336381-4348881 GCF_951802725.1 Rutilus rutilus
AAAGTGAAAAAGCACTTTTCAATAATTAGAAAATGTAACAATTCATAAATAACTTTTCAATAAAAAAAGAAAGCATTTCATTGAAACCGAGATTTAATTATTGGACAAAAAAAACTACTGAAAAATTACTAAATTATGCAAATTAAAGCTAAATGGAACGTTAAAAAAAACTAAAAACCCCCCCAAAAAACAATGAAAATAAAAGGTAATTCAAAATAATAATACATAATATAATAAATAAATAATACTAAAATAACACTGCTCAGAGTCTCATTTTTAATAGAAGACGGAGCGCCGCTTAAAATAAAAAGAAGAAATAATGCAAAGTAAAAAAAGCACTTTTCAGTAATTAGAAAATGCAGTTAAATGTAACAATTCATAAATAACTTTTCAATAAACGTAACAAACAAATAAATAAACATTTAAGATTCCATTTTTAATTTGTTGCAAACAAAGATTTCAGAGGGACAGTTCACCCAAAACTCATTGATTTCCACAGTATTTTCTGTCACTATTGAGATCGCACTCAGTAAAAGCATGACTCTCACACAGAAGCCTCCACAGACCGTTAGCCGAACACACATCTGGAATATTCCATCGGCGAGACGACGCCAGGTCTTCGAGAGCAAGGAGTAAACTGTTTGAAAACACCCACTGCACCACCAGCTAACAAATATAGACACTGAACTAACAAATCAACTCCCGCAGTAATGAAGTCTCTCAAGTCCCTGCGTCCTCCTGCGCTCGTCCTGTTTTTAGCCCTCATTTTTAATGTTAGATCATAGCGGTTAGTGGGCGTATTTGCTGAGCTAATGTTGATTTTAGCCAGCTCCCCTAAACTGAGCAAAACTAACACTGAGTTTATCTGCAGGCACATTAGCTGAGTTTTGGTGAAATTTCACAGACAAAAAAAGGTCCATTGTCTATAGTGTATCAGGAGGCGCGTTTACATTATAGATTTGCGCAAAACTTTCGCATTTTTTTTCTAAATGTCGACAACAAACTATTGCGACATGGCGCCGTTTCCATTAACCGATGTTATGCGGCTAAAACTTATTTTTTTCCCTCTCGCGAGTCATTACAAAAATCATGGCGACGGATGTTGGGAGGTTTACGTCTATTTCAGCCACAGCACTGGCCATTATTATTAATATAAGGAGATGTACGTGTTTTATCACAGCATTAATGTTAAGGAAAGACTCTTATACTGGAGCGGCTCATATGAGATGTTTCTGGGTGTTTCTCCCTCAAGATCTGCTTCGAGGTCTTTGATTGTGGCATTGATTTGAGGTTTAGGATCCGGTATTCTTGTAATTCTTCTGTCTTTTATGAATTTAATAAAGATCTCTGTCTCGTATTCTGTCCAAACACACCGCGTCGTCTAGGTCAGGTGACCTGTAAATGCGCAAAAACTGTTTCCATTGCAGTTTTGCGTAATATTCCTTTTTTTAATTGCCTGAAAAACCTCCTCATGCGAGCGGAAAAACTTTTTTTGCGATAAATGGGAGTTTTTGCGAAATTGACGTGTTTCCATTTGGCGTATTTTCAATTCGCAATTTCAATTTGCGCAATTTGAAGGGTAATGGAAACGTGGCTAGAGTATGAAGCACAGATCACAGAGATATGACAGCTTGTTTTCACCGTGACTGAAAAACAATTAAGAGATAATTGTGATTTTTTAAATCTTGATCTTTATATAAACTCCCAATTGCGCAACTCTAAGTTATAAAGTCCAAATTGCGAGATATAAACTTATAACTCAGCTCACAATTCTGACTTTATAACTCCCAATTTCAAGTGCATACCTCACAATTTTCAGATAACAAGAATTGCGAGTTTATAACTCACAATTCTGACTTTATAACTCCCGTTTGCAAGTTTATACCTCAAAATTCTGACTTTATAACTCCCGTTTGCAAGTTTATACCTCAAAATTCTGACTTTATAACTCCCGTTTGCATGTTTATGTCTCGCAATTCTGACTTTATAACTCCCGTTTGCAAGTTTATATCTCGTAATTCTGACTTTATAACTCCCGTTTGCAAGTTTATACCTCACAATTCTGACTTTATAACTCCCGTTTGCATGTTTATGTCTCGCAATTCTGACTTTATAACTCCCGTTTGCATGTTTATGTCTCGCAATTCTGACTTTATAACTCCCGTTTGCAAGTTTATATCTCGCAATTCTGACTTTATAACTCCCGTTTGCATGTTTATACCTCACAATTCTGACTTTATAACTCCCGTTTGCATGTTTATACCTCACAATTCTGACTTTATAACTCCCGTTTGCAAGTTTATATCTCAAAATTCTGACTTTATAACTCCCGTTTGCATGTTTATACCTCACAATTCTGACTTAATAACTCCCGTTTGCAAGTTTATATCTCAAAATTCTGACTTTATAACTCCCGTTTGCAAGTTTATATCTCAAAATTCTGGAGGAAAAGACCCGTTTTCTGTTGATCAACAGAGCGATTACACACGACCAACTTGAACCCGATTTAAAATATGAATGGGAAAATCTTGCATGTTCACACAAAATACCCCATTGTGGATTCCTGTTGCTATAACTGGATTTCACCTGCAAAAATTCACAGAACAATGGTAAATGTGACCACTCCTTACGATTCAACATACCGCTTTCATCATCCGAACACCTAACATGACAAATATCAACCCCAGGTAGGAATGCTACAGATTTTGTTTACAAACTTGTTTACGAACCGCTGGTTTCAGGCGAAGAAAAAAAAACTCAAGCTACTGTATCTCAACACTATTCCCTCATATTAGTGGGAATCAGCACCACCGTCCGCTGAGAGTCCGAGAGAAACTTTAAAGATCGGATAAACAACTTGTCTTGTCAAAAACATCCCAGTGCGGAATCAAAGCGGGCGCCTTCTGTCTGAACCTGGCCGACTCCGAAGCGCCTGCCTCAGATTAATAAATTGATGAAAAAATACATTTATACACACACGCTCATCCCAAGCAGCTTCAAAGGCCTTTCATTGATGTCACTGAACGTAGCTACGAGAGTGTGTGTGAGTGTGTGTGTGTGTGTGTGTGTGTTCGCCAGTCCTCACGGGGGGTTGAATCTCTCCTGAAGGGCCTTGCGCTTGAAAAGCCAGTGAAGGCTATAAACAGAATATGTAATGGCAGGGACTGAACAGAGGGAGGGAAGATGGGCAAGCTATGGGTGGCAGAAGGGGTTGACGCCAACTCCCGTTCTCCTAAGAGAAAGCAAGGAGGAGGGAAGGCCAAGGCTGGCAGTGTTTCACACAATTCAAAGAGTGTAGAGCTCGCGCAATGCACTCATCGTTTTTCTAGGACACGAGTTGAATGGTTGATGGGTTTATAGAGAGCTTATGGTCGGACTAGACGCTTCAACATCCCGACTCCCTAACCATCTAACATAATGTGAGACAAATGCGAGAGGTCAACGAGAAAAAGTTCACCACCACTGTTTTTGTTCAATGTCTTTTCAAAGGATCTCAGCACTTCAGCGCAAAAATATAACTTAGTAGATGGTTGAAAATGAGGCTGTGAAGGACAGAAATGCAACCTGGTCATTGGGCCTCGTTATTCATGAAACCAAGGCATGGTTCAACCAAAAATTGTAATTTACTTGCCAACTAATTACCGGCTAAAAACCAGCAGCCATTTTTTTAAAAACACGGCTTGTGACCATCTTAAAGAGGACCTATTATGCTATTTTCCATGTTCGTCTTTCTTTAGTGTGTAATGTTGTTGTTTTGAGCATGAAAAAGCTCTGAAAAGTTGCAAAGTCCCTCCAGCGGGAGTTATTCTCTACATCAGTGTCACTGTTTCTGAACTCCCTGAAACTTGAGCAGTCTTGAGTTTTAAAGAGTCACAATATTCCTCTTTTAAATAATTCCCACCCAAGCTATGTGCAAAATAAAGGACCAGTCCAGCCGACCAATCAGATCACACCATGTTTTTCAGAAGGAGGAGCTTGGAAACTAAACAGAGCATGAAAACAAATTGGAGGATAATTTGGAGGATTTTCCAAAGGGTCCAAAAAGTACCAGTGAACAAAAAGAAAATATATATTATACATATATAGGATGTGAAAATTAGGGGCCTTAAGACAGCAAGACATATTACACGCTGCATTTTGGTTCCCTGCAGCCATTTATTTATTATCAATGGACAAAAATGCTGAGTACACAAATGAACATCAAGCCAACGCATGTGCCTTCAGACAAAAGTCAAATGTTTGCCAAATGACAATTGCTTGTTTTTAAGGCTGTCAGTCGAGACTGTTTACACAGTTGTGATCGCAGCATCAACAAAGAGAACATTTGGCAACTACCTTTAAGATCGCCATCAACAGATCTGTCTCTGGTGAGCAAACACACACGGTCAGTGTATAACCATAATGATCAGTCTGCTGAAGTTACAGTTACACACTCATCACTGTAGCAGAGGCTGAAGACATGAAGGGACAGCTCAACAATCTTCGTCAGTCCAAACGAGTCTAAACTTTATTTCATGGAATACAAAAGCAGACATTTAGAAGAATATTTACGCTGCTCTTTTCCATACAGTGAAAGTGGCCAGAGGCTGTACAGCTCCAAAAATGACAAAAAAGCAGCATAAAAGCATCACAAAATAGTCCATATGACACACCTGCCATATTCCAAGCCACTATTGTTGGTGTTTTTGTCATTTTTTAAAGTTGAAAGCAAAAAAAAAAATCTCCATTCAAGTTTCATTGTTTAGAGAAGAGCAGAGAGAACGTTCTCCTTTTTGTGTTTGGTGGGAAAAAGAAAATCATATGGGCGACATGAGGGTGTGTAAATGACGACAACTTTTCCTTTTTGGAACCAAACAGGTAGGGCCACTAGCACACACTAACAGTTTACTCACACAAGGACAGGATATTTAAAAAATAAACACACACACACACAATAGCACTATTGACTCAACTGTGTCTCGAAGATTTTAAGTGCTAAGCAAAACCTGAATGTGTAAAAATGCCCAGGGGAAACCTGGAATGCCGTAAAACACATGTGGCATGAGCTACGATGATATGCTCAGGCATTACAAAAGTGTGTGTTTGTGTGTGAGTTTGCCCTGTGCTATTCTTCCCCAAAAGACAAGACTAAACAGTTTAAAATGCGTTTCCACTGAAGTGTGTTTGTTTGCCGGTGTGGGCGGCGCAACACAAAAGCCACAGTTGCAAGGTTTGGCGGGTCGCTCGGCTCCTTGTTCTGCAGACGCTCGGGCCCGAAACCTGACTGCGTTAAAATAACACGGGACCTGTGCTGAAAGCTTCTGCACTGGGAGGTAGAGACCGAAATTGAATGAAAAAAAGGAGTCTGAAAACCGATTACGACCCATGTGCTTCGATGGCTTTTCCAGGAGAGTGAAGACTTGACCAGAAAATCATTTCAGCGTGTAAATGTGCATTAAAATACAATGTTAGAAACCGCCACAGGCCCTTGAAAAACATTTAGGATTGAATGCATTCAGTACGTTTACAACACTGCATGTCAAAACCTGTCATTGAAATGAATAGAGGCATTGCTGCGGCGTGAAAGGGAAGAGGTTGTAATACAGGACAACGACTGTTATGAGATTATCTTTTGACAACGTAACTTTTTTCTTTCTTTTTTTTACATGTTGCGAGCTGGATTCGAACTCATTTCGCCCAGGTGAGCACCAAACTTCAATGTTTTATATGCCTGAAAATCACAAAACAAGGAAGGATTTTAAAATCTTTCCAATGCCACAGCAAATTAAAGTATTTAAAATGTGGCTTAATTTTGTTTCGCCAACAAATGCATTGTAAATATACTCTGAATACTCAATATATCGAGTTCTCTCTGTTTCCAACACAAGCCCCGAGCAGACGATTCCTCAAGGCAAAGCTTGAGCATTCATCTCAGTGACAAGCACTGAGAAGAGCAGAGCTGGTTGGCTCACCACTCAATCCTTAAAAACAGTCCCACCGGATTATGGAGGAATGTCAGCTCCGAACAGGCCCTAAATCAATTATGGGAAATCTGCACGCCTGCGTTTCCCCACATCTTTCCCTTCTGTCACTTCATACCTCTGTTTCTTTCCATCTTCCACTTATTAACGTCTTCTATTCAGCTCTTTTTCTCCAAACTCGGTTCTACACACCGCTTTTTAAAGTTATCTGGACGGTTGTCCTCGCTGCTAGCTGAATAGAAATGTGAAGAAAACAAAATATCAAACAACAAGCATGAGGTCTGAACTGAACTCAATGGCTTTGGCTAATCTTGTGAGGATCTGACTGTAAGGCCACAAAACACTTAAAGAAAAGTTCAGGTTTTGGTGGGGGTGGTTATTTTTTTTCCCATCTTTTTAGCAATTTATTCCATTGATGTGTTGAAGGTCTTCAGCATTCACAATTGCATTCAAGGTTAGTGATTTGAATTAAAGTGTGGGTCTGAACACACACCCACTTTTCACCAACAGATCCAGACTGATATTTCAGACTAGCAAAATAACAAAAAATCGTCCAGTTGCAGTGTTGCCACGTTCACATAAGACAGATACTTAGAAAAAATCCATTTAAAACAAATCTGTAAAAAAAAAAATGGAAATTTTTACTCAATTCTTAATATTTTGTTATATATTTATATTTATATTGACTATTTTGTCATTACAACAGTTCCTTTTGCAAAGCACAAATATGATGTAACCTGTCACTCAACAACAAAGTGTTTCTGTACGTCGAAGAATGTTACAAAAAAATGTAAAGGATTAAATAATGGTTTTGTTTGTGTTCCTCAACTAAAACCACAGGTATTCAAAACGGCACATTCCCTTTGGCATTTTTTTTTACTTCTTCCCTTTCTTACACACAACAGAAGAAAACTATAAATATTCCATGAAGTCTGTGAATTCAGAGGAGCTTCTCAATTCCACCTCGGGGGTTTCAGAGAAACAGCACAAGAACTGTACATATTAGTTTAGAAGCGACATGATTAGAAGTTTACTCTATTTGCGACTGCTTTAGGCTTCACTGCGGCATTCAAGGCCTGCTTTGAGTGCCGTGCAATCTCAGATACCTGTAAACATGATTTGTGTGTGCTGTACAGTAGTGACCAAACAGTCGTTTGGTTAGGAAAGTGTAAATAAATATAAATGTAAACAAACCTCACAGAACCGGAGACCAATTTTATTGCATTTGCACTGTTACACAAATACAATGCATGTAGTGCATCATATAAAAGGCAAGAGACCAAAATATTTCAGACAAGAAAAATTGCTATTGGGGGAAAAAAACCTTTTCTTTTGAAACAGACTCAATCTTTCATCCCATGGTGAAAGTTTAATGGCTTTCATCCAGACAAAGAGCATTCTCTTTTATATTCAGTTCCCCAAATTCTCCACTTTACACAAAACGTTCAGCCTACTGTTAAAAACAGTTGAACCAATCGAACACCTGGATGACATTGTCAAATTACTCAAATTCTCAATGCAAAAGACTTATGCTTATTCCTGGCAAACATACTCTACGTTTGTGCATGCGTGTAAAAGTTGGAGCGTAACCACAGAAGATCGTCCAGATTCTGACGGGCTCCTTCAAGTTCTTCAAGCTTTGTTTGGAAACTTCCTTATGTGGTTTTGACAGCTGTGACTGAGGCTGTCTGAGCGAGAGCTTAAGATTAGTGTGTAAATATCTGAAGTATGCCAACTACTCATTGTCTGACGCGCAGCTCGCTCTAGAGGTGGCGATTGACAGGCTAAGCCCATCTGCCTCGATGACCTCCCATTTCACTTGGTCCACACACTGGGATAGATCCGATAGGCTTAAAGCACGAGAGCCGGAGATATCTCTTACTCCGGGATGATCTGTTTTCAGGAACTTTCAGATAAAAAATACGAGCACCAATGTGCTCGGGTTCTGGAGGTTATGAACTTGTAGCGATTCGACTACTGTGAGGAATAATACGCTTTAAATGCCTCTTTTTTCAAAACACGACGAGGGAGAAGATTAGATATTTGTCTCGCAAGATGCATTCGATGCCATTTTACTGTGGGAAATCTCTTGACCATCTCCCATCAGCTAAACGAATTAAAATAAGTTATAATCCTTATCCTGAATGACATCATCTGAATGTTCGCTAGTTAACTCATATTAGCCTCTGGCTCTTTAATGCGCATTATATTAGCGGTAACAGAGGGCTTCTGTGCTCGTGACATTGACGTAATTCCCCAACATTTGAGTCAAATGTGGTTCTGCGAATACTTGGCCATGGTGTGCGAATCATAACAGAAATCTTGCGCAAGTTTGCGAGTTGCAGGTACAGCCCGAGGCGATGTTATGGGTGGGATGAACCATGGTAATTTAAGAAATAGGCTCTTCCCACAACAACACACTATAGGTTGAGGAACAAAAGAGACATGGGTACCACTACTACTATGCATCTAGTCTGTAAGGAGCAGCCATTAGGCTAATGAGGGCCAATGGAGATCCCAATGAAGCCATCAGCATTCACTCAGAATCACAATGTAAGACTAACGCCTCAGGAATTGAATGGAAAGGATTGGGAAGGAGGGAGAAGTGAAAAGAAACGGAGAGGCCAAGTAAAACTTGCGCGAGTGTCTGGAGGAAGGAGGAGGGGGGGGGGATCGAAACTTTTCGCTCAAACGCTTGGCCGGGTCCAATCAAATCACATTGCGATTCAGAGTAAAGCAGGAGGATTTGAGCTTCGGAATAAACAATGGCTGTAAAACGTGTTGATTTGGGGAGATGGCTTACGGTTTAGCCCAAAAAAACACTCCCGTTCTCCTTTTTTTTCTGTGCAAAGAACCAACCGTTCATTCTCTTTTTCTGCAGAGCGCTGACGCATAACGCCACAGCAAAGCCATACATGAATGCATGCTGAGTTCTTTGCAAATTGGGTTGAAAAGACCCAATGCTGGGGCTAAAAGGGCAGTCAACCTTTCCCAGACGTGAACACAAAACTCGAAACACATCTATAGGCAAACTCCGCAGCCCTCGGACAAGAAGAACGAACACCCAGATAGAGTTTCAGCGTGACAGATCTCTTCTCTCGGCCAGTCTAATCTTATTTTGAAGAAAGCTAAACAAGCAGTCTGAAAATGCTTAATTACAGCCCAGTGGCAGACAGCACTAAATTAGATTCACTGGGTATTAGATCAATTAGCCGACCATTTTACAGCCAAACATGAGGGATCCTCAGCGAAATGTGAGGCTGAAACACTTTAGACACAAGATTTTGGCAAATCTGATCCAGTAAACGCTGGCGATAACTCAACATGATCTCTTGGACTACAAATAAATGAATGCAAATCTTGTCAAATGCAAGTCAAACAGCTAGAAGTACACAATTAAAACCAATTAAACAAGTTCAACGGCCTCAAACTTGAACTAATGCTAAAATGACATCAAGTCTCAGCAATCCACATCCACATGCGTATTCCTTAAATAACATGAAATTACAAAAATAAAGTCTGCATTCAATCCACTTCCACATGCGTATTCCCTTAAATAACATGAAATTACAAAAATAAAGTCTAAATTGACTGGTGGCTAAAAGTCAATTTCCATGAAAAGGGGTCGATTTTTGTTATGCTCTCAACTAGGTGGTTGTGGAAAATGGTCAAAACCGTAGACATGTGGTTGAAGGAGATGTGGTTGAAGGAGACAACCATACAATATTCAAAAGTGGTTGACCAGGGATCCTTAATAAGGAAATATGTTGGTTTCTGTCCATTACGAGGGCCATTATAAACTCTCACATGACGTTTCTCACTGGCTCTTGAACTCAAGAGATGCACAGAGACAGATAGTGTGTTTAATGGCACTCACCGTTCTTGCGCTCGGAGACAGGGCGCCGTTGGACAGGTAAGGACTGGAAAGATCTGGGATCATTAGAAACGGGTAGCCTGGATAATGTGGGCTCTTAAAAAATCCTCCATCTTGCTGTCTTCTCAAAGCTTCACAGTGGAGAGAGGAATGATTAGGGATCCATGTGTGGACAAACATTTAAGTAAAGAACAAGTATGGCAAGCTGTTTTAACATTTATTCCCATTATTGATACTAATAGTACTTATTTTTGTAACTTTTCATTAAACACTAGCAGTCATTAGTGACAAGTAGCATTGCTACTGGTGACAAACTTCACATTTTTACCATTGAATTCCACGTATAACCGTGTTACGATATTCACTTCCAACTACAATGTATTGTAATGGTTTCTACAAGTAATTGTTTACACTGAGTGTCATAAAAATAGACATTAGTATCTAATTTATATTCCCATCCCTACTCTTTTTCGTTCTTTTTTTTGTATATCTTGTTCACATTGTTGTTTTAAATGTGGCAAATATCAGATTCCAGTGTGAACAGATCATGGTCCTGAGCTCATCTGCATACACAAAAGAACGATAAAAAGGCATGTCATAAGGAAGTAAACACATTTATTTGCACATGCGTTTATTTATTTGTGATTTATTTATTTATTTGCATTTGTGATCTGCAAATTTATGCACAGGCAATATTAAAAAACAAAGACGAGGCTGCGAAAAAAGAGATCTGAATTTTTAAACATTTATGTTTCGCTTGAATATAGAGTTGTCACTATAATACTAATGAGCCCTGACATGTTAATATCCTTCCACTGACTACCTTTCTAGATAACGTCGGTTATGTAAAATCTTTTAAGTGATTCAGAATTGTGCCTTAAAAGACGCTTGAATTCAGATTTGACTGTTCAGACTGAGGTCACATTGCAAAATCTGACCTGTTTCCGATTTAATACCACATATGAAAGTGGCCAAATCAGAATGGAAAAGCTCAGATTCCACGTGGTTTGTGCGGTTCACACTGTCATGACAAAAACAGTCACGTAAGAATGCAGATTTAGGCCACATTTACCTGCAGTCTGACTATGCGTCACACTCGTTCTCTCACTGGGTTGTTGTTTTAATACTTGTAATATATCATATTTATTTCAAATGGCTACCTTTAGTCTAAATTATAACACTTTTACAAACAAAAAAACAGATTTGAAACTGATTTAGGAAGTGGTATGCACACTAAACAATAGGTAATAGAAATACTGAAACTATCTGAATACTATTTGGAAAGAAAGTACTGTGAAATTGGAAAAGATACCAGTCAGAGTCCAAGTAATTTAAAAGTACTAGTAACAAAAACAGAAACTACTTTTCAAAGAATAATTGTTAAATCGGCCTGCCATAGCAGCACCAGAGAGCTCTTACCCTCGGCGAAATACTCTCGGGCTTTCTCATAACTTTCATGATCAGGTCTTGGCTGAGGTCTCCTCTCGGTTTGCTGAAGGACAGACGAGGAACGGAGAAAAACAAAGCAGAAAAGTTATTTTTCCGTCGGCAACAACCACATCCATGTGTCTGTCAACATGCGGTTGTGTCTGACTTACCTCAGAATCAGATGAACTGCTGTTATTTTCCGACTCGTTCACTAGAGAGGACTTGACATCGTCCAGATCTCTTTCGGCAGAAACGTTTTCGGAGATTTTGTCCTCTTGTTCTCCCTCATCTTTGAATGAGATCATTTCATCGTTCGCCCCCAACTCATCCCCTCCACCTCCGTTAAGTTGTGGCATGTTTACGAGCGTCTTGCAACGGTTACAAAAATCTAGAGTTTGTGTTGACTCTGAAGTGCACGAGAACGTGTCAGTGCGGGAAGAAACACACGAGATATTTCAGAAATAATCCTTGACACATGAATTTAAATCCAATTTGTCCATGATTACGTGCGATCACACAAAGCTCGACAGTTTCATCGGTATCCCTGCAACAAACTCCAGTGAAGCGCTGTGTCCTCTTCTGCTTGTCGTCCCGACAAAACTTACCACACACACAAATAAAATAGTATTTTCACCCGCTTCTACAATCCACACAGACCGAATGAATCGAGCGCCAAAAGTTGAGACACTTTTTCTTTAAAAAAAAGAAACGCAACCGTCAGTTAAATGCGCGTGAACAAAAGTTGCAACGGTCGCGGAGCCTCCGTAGTCTCTTATCCCAAAGAAAGACGTGTTTTAATCGCGTGAAACACAGATTCCTCCTCAGATCAGCTCGTTTCTTCCATGTTTTGTATTACCACCGTCATGTTTGATCAACGGTCTCTGAAAACGCTATGTTTGGACGCGAAGAGGTTCCGTTGCCCTGTACGTTGAGCTGCTGATGGGGAATGCGCAAGCACGCAGCAGCGCGAGAGAGTGTGAGTGTGTGTGTGTGTGTGTGTGTGTGTGCTGGACGAGCAGAATGCAGAGGAGGAGTTAAGCGCTGAAAAACGACACTCCATTCAGCACACACACACACACACACACACACACACACACACACACACTCAGAGAGGTTTAAAGGAACAGTTTGTTCAGGGCTTGATTCTTGAAATAGTTCAATGACACCAGGGCTTGGGATTGTGTTATTTAAGCAATATTACAAGAGCACGAGCGCTGTTCTTCAGAAATTCAGCACGG